>NW_027182818.1:2890000-3022500 GCF_041146395.1 Eulemur rufifrons
CGGATAGGGTTAGTGTTAAGGGTTACGGGTAGGTTTAGGGTTCAGGGTTAGAGTTAGCATTAGGGCTTAAGCTTAGGATTAGGCGGTAGGTTAGATTTAGGGTTAGATCTAGGCGTTAGGGTAAGGGCTAGGGTTAGGGTTAAGAGATAGGGTTAGGTTTAATGCTTAGGATTAGGGTTAGGGTTTGGGGTTAAAGTAAGTGTTAGGGGTTAGGTTTAAGGATCAAAGGTTAGGGTTATTTTTAGCTGTAGTGTTAGGGTTAGGGATAAGGGATCCCATTAGCATTAAGGGTCTTCCTTACTGTAGGGTTAAGGGTTAGGCTTAGAGTTAAAGCTTAAGGTTAGGGTCAGTGTTAAGATTTAGGGTGCGGGTTAACGGTTACGGTAAAGGTAAAGTGTTAGGGTTAGGGATTAGTGATTAGGGTTTTTGGTTAGTGTAAGGGTTAGCGGTTAGGAGTTAGTGTTTTATGAAGGCGTATGGTTAGAATTAGGATTCGGGTTAGAGTTAGGGTGAGGTATAGGGGTTAGGTTTAGGGGTTAGTTTTAGGGTAAAAGGATAGGATTAGGGTTACGGGTTGGGCTTAGGTTTAGGGTTAAAGTTTACTGCTAGGGTCAGGGATAGGGTTCAGGGTTAGCTTTAGGGGTTCTGGTTAGTGTTAGGTGTTAGGTTAGTGTCAGGGTTAGGTCTAGTCGTGAGGGTAAGGTTTAGGGTTAGCTTTAAGAGCTAGAGTTAGGTTTAATGGTTAGGATTAGGATTAGGGTTAAGGGATAGGGTAAGCCTTAAGGGTTAGGGTGAAGGGTTAGGGTCAAGGGTTAGGGTTTTTGTTAGGCATAGCGTTGGGGTTAGAAGTAAGGGTTACTGTCAGTGTTAGGGTTGTAGGTAGGGTTACGGTTAGGGTTAGCAGTTTAGAACTAGGGTTAGGGATTAGGTGTCACAGTGATTACAAGGATATAGGGTTAGAATTATGGGATAGGGGTTGTTCTCAGGAAATGGGTTATGCATTAACGTTAGGATAAGAGGTTAAAGTTAGGCGCACGGTGAGGTTTACGTGTTAAGGGGAGAAATAGGAACAGGGTTGGGTGTTATGTTCAGGGTTAGGGTTATCTGTTAAAGGTATTGTTTATGCTTAGCGCACGGGCCCTGTCTGCATTAGGCGGGCGGGGGGAGTTTAGGGGGCTGGGATTGTACCCGGAAACCCACTCTATCATACTCTGGGTATGGGCCCGTGGGTTTCATGCAGGACACAGTGGTAGAGCCTCCTTTCACGAATGGCATGGGAGGATTGCAGGCTTTCTAAACTCTAAGAAAGCAAGAAGTCTGAGAATTAGATTTAGGGGTGGGATTATGGTTAGGGTTAAGGATGAAGTTTAGTGTTAGGGTGAGGGCTTAGGGTTAGGGATTAGGGTTAGGGTTAAAGGTTACTCTTAAGTTTAACGGTTACACTTTTTTTAGGGTTGAGGTTTACGGTTAGGGTTAAGATGAGGGGTTAGGTTTAGGTACAGGGTTAGGGTTAAGTGTTAGGTTTAGGATTGAAGATTAGGATTAGGGTTAGGATTAAAGGTTAGCGTGAGAGTTAACGCTTAGGGTTAAGGTTAAGAGTTAGGGTTTATCGTTTGGGTTAGGGTTAAGGTTAGTTTTAGGGTTAGAGTTATGTGCTATGGTTTGTGTTAGAGGTTAGGGTTAGGTTTACTGGTCACGGTGAGGGTTACGTTTAGGGGATAGCATTAGGGTTATGGTTAAGGGATAGGATTAGGGTTAAGTGTTGGGCTTAGGGTTAGGGTTTAGTGTTAGGGTTATCATTAAGGATTAGGGGTAGGGTCAGGGTTAAATGCTTGGGTGCGGGTAATGGTTAGGGTCAGGGTTAAGGTTCACGGATAGTGTTAGTGTTAAGGGTTACGGGTAGGTTTAGGGTTCAGGGTTAGAGTTAGCATTAGGGCTTAAGTTTAGGATTAGGCGGTAGGTTAGATTTAGGGTTAGATCTAGGCGTTAGGGTAAGGGCTAGCGTTAGGGTTAAGAGATAGGGTTAGGTTTAATGCTTAGGATTAGGGTTAGGGTTTGGGGTTAAGGTAAGTGTTAGGGGTTAGGTTTAAGGATCAAAGGTTAGGGTTATTTTTAGCTGTAGTGTTAGGGTTAGGGATAAGGGATCCCATTAGCATTAAGGGTCTTCCTTACTGTACGGTTAAGGGTTCGGCTTAGAGTTAAAGGTTAAGGTTAGGGTCAGTGTTAAGATTTAGGGTGAGGGTTAACGGTTAGGGTAAAGGTTAAGCGTTAGGGTTAGGGATTAGTGATTAGGGTTTTTGGTTAGTGTTAGGGTTAGCGGTTAGGAGTTAGTGTTTTATGACGGGGTATGGTTAGAATTAGGATTGGGGTTAGAGTTAGGGTGAGGTATAGGGGTTAGGTTTAGGGGTTAGTTTTACGGTAAAAGGATAGGAATAGGGTTACGGGTTGGGCTTAGGTTTAGGGTTAAGGTTTACTGTTAGGGTTACGGATAGGGTTGAGGGTTAGATTTAGGGGTTCTGGTTACGGTTAGGTGTTAAGTTAGTGTCAGGGTTAGCACTAGTCGTGAGGGTAAGGTTTAGGGTTAGCTTTAAGAGCTAGGGTTAGGTTTAATGGTTAGGATTAGGATTAGGGTTATGGGTTAGGGTAAGGCTTAGGGGTTAGGGTGAAGGGTTAGTGTCAAGTGTTAGGTTTTTTGTTAGGCATAGCGTTGGGGTTAGAAGTAAGGGTTACTGTCAGTGTTAGGGTTGTAGGTAGGGTTACGGTTAGGGTTAGCGATTTAGAATTAGGGTTAGGGATTAGGTGTCACAGTGATGACTATGAGATAGGGTTAGAATTATGGGATAGGGGTTGTTCTCAGGAAATGGATTATGCATTAACGTTAGGATAAGAGGTTAAAGTTAGGCGCACGGTGAGGTTTACGTGTTAAGGGGAGAAATAGGAACAGGGTTGGGTGTTATGTTAAGGGTTAGGGTTATCTGTTAAAGGTATTGTTTATGCTTAGCGCACGGGCCCTGTCTGCATTAGGCGGGCGGGGGGAGTTTAGGGGGCTGGGATTGTACCCGGGAACCCACTCTATCATACTCTGGGTATGGGCCCGTGGGTTTCATAAAGGACACAGTGATAGAGCCTCCTTTCACGCAAGGCATGGGAGGATTGCAGGCTTTCTAAACTCTAAGAAAGCAAGAAGTCTGAGAATTAGATTTAGGGGTAGGATTATGGTTAGGGTTAAGGATGAAGTTTAGTGTTAGGGTGAGGGCTTAGGGTTAGGGATTAGGGTTAGGGTTAAAGGTTACTCTTAGGTTTAACGGTTACACTTTGGTTTAGGGTTGAGGTTTACGGTTAGGGTTAAGATGAGGGGTTAGGGTTAGGTACAGGGTTAGGGTTAAGTGTTAGGTTTAGGGTTGAAGATTAGGATAAGGGTTAGGATTAAAGATTAGCGTGAGAGTTAACGCTTAGGGTTAAGGTTAAGAGTTAGGGTTTAGGGTTAGGGTTAGGGTTAGGGTTAGTTTTAGGGTTAGAGTTATGTGCTATGGTTTGTGTTAGAGGTTAGGGTTAGGTTTACTGGTGGCGGTTTGGGTTACGTTTAGGGTTTAGCATTAGGGTTAGGGTTAGGGTTAGGGTTAAGGGATAGGATTAGGGTTAAGTGTTGGGCTTAGGGTCCGGGTTTAGTGTTAGGGTTATCATTAAGGACTAGGGGTAGGTTCAGGGTTAAATGCTTGGGTGCAGGTAATGGTTAGGGTCAGGGTTAAGGTTCACGGATAGGGTGAGTGTTAAGGGTTATGGGTAGGTTTAGGGTTCAGGGTTAGAGTTAGCATTAGGGCTTAAGGTTAGGATTAGGCGGTAGGTTAGATTTAGGGTTAGATCTAGGCGTTAGGGTAAGGGCTAGCGTTAGGGTTAAGAGATAGGGTTAGGTTTAATGCTTAGGATTAGGGTTAGGGTTTGGGGTTAAAGTAAGTGTTAGGGGTTAGGTTTAAGGATCAAAGGTTAGGGTTATTTTTAGCTGTAGTGTTAGGGTTAGGGATAAGGGATCCCTTTAGCATTAAGGGTCTTCCTTACTGTAGGGTTAAGGGTTAGGCTTAGAGTTAAAGGTTAAGGTTAGGGTCAGTGTTAAGATTTAGGGTGCGGGTTAACGGTTAGGGTAAAGGTTAAGCGTTAGGGTTAGGGATTAGTGATTAGGGTTTTTGGTTAGTGTTAGGGTTAGCGGTTAGGAGTTAGTGTTTCATGAAGGGGTATGGTTAGAATTAGGATTGGGGTTAGAGTTAGGGTGAGGGCTAGGGGTTAGGTTTAGGGGTTAGTTTTAGGGTAAAAGGATATGATTAGGGTTACGGGTTGGGCTTAGGTTTAGGGTTAAAGTTTACTGCTAGGGTTAGGGATAGGGTTCAGGGTTAGCTTTAGGGGTTCTGGTTAGGGTTAGGTGTTAGGTTAGCGTCAGGGTTAGGTCTAGTCGTGAGGGTAAGGTTTAGGGTTAGCTTTAAGAGCTAGGGTTAGGTTTAATGGTTAGGATTAGGATTAGGGTTAAGGGTTAGGGTAAGGCTTAGGGGTTAGGGTGAAGGGTTAGGGTCAAGGGTTAGAGTTTTTGTTAGGCATAGCGTTGGGGTTAGAAGTAAGGGTTACTGTCAGTGTTAGGGTTGTAGGTAGGGTTACGGTTAGGGTTAGCGGTTTAGAATTAGGGTTAGGGATTAGGAGTCACAGTGATGACTAGGATATAGGGTTAAAATTATGGGATAGGGGTTGTTCTCAGGAAATGGGTTATGCATTAACGTTAGGATAAGAGGTTAAAGTTAGGCGCACGGTGAGGTTTACGTGTTAAGGGGAGAAATAGGAACAGGGTTGGGTGTTATGTTAAGGGTTAGGGTTATCTGTTAAAGGTATTGTTTATGCTTAGCGCACGGGCCCTGTCTGCATTAGGCGGGCGGGGGGAGTTTAGGGGGATGGGATTGTACCCGGGAACCCACTCTATCATACTCTGGGTATGGGCCCGTGGGTTTCATAAAGGACACAGTTGTAGAGCCTCCTTTCACGCATGGCATGAGAGGATTGCAGGCTTTCTAAACTCTAAGAAAGCAAGAAGTCTGAGAATTAGATTTAGGGTTAGGATTATGGTTAGGGTTAAGGATGAAGTTTAGTGTTAGGGTGAGGGCTTAGGGTTAGGGATTAGGGTTAGGTTTAAAGGTTACTCCTAGGTTTAACGGTTACACTTTGGTTTAGGGTTGAGGTTTACGGTTAGGGTTAAGATGAAGGGTTAGGGTTTGGTACAGGGTTAGGGTTAAGTGTTAGGTTTAGGGTTGAAGATTAGGTTTAGGGTTAGGATTAAAGGTTAGCGTGAGAGTTAACGCTTAGGATTAAGGTTAAGTGTTAGGGTTTAGGGTTAGGTTTAGGGTTAGGGTTAGTTTTAGGGTTAGAGTTATGTGCTATGGTTTGTCTTAGAGGTTAGGGTTAGGTTTACTGGTCACGGTGAGGGTTAGGTTTAGGGGTTAGCATTAGGGTTAGGGTTAAGGGATAGGATTAGGGTTAAGTGTTCGGCTTAGGGTTAGGGTTTAGTTTTAGGGTTATCATTAAGGATTAGGGGTAGGGTCAGGGTTAAATGCTTGGGTGCGGGTAATGGTTAGGGTCAGGGTTAAGGTTCACGAATAGGGTTAGTGTTAAGGGCTACGGGTAGGTTTAGGGTTCAGGGTGAGAGTTAGCATTAGGGCTTAAGGTTAGGATTAGGCGGTAGGTTAGATTTAGGGTTAGATCTAGGCATTAGGGTAAGGGCTAGCGTTAGGGTTAAGAGATAGGGTTAGGTTTAATGCTTAGGATTAGGGTTAGGATTTGGGGTTAAAGTAAGTGTTAGGGGTTAGGTTTAAGGATCAAAGGTTAGGGTTATTTTTAGCTGTAGTGTTAGGGTTAGGGATAAGGGATCCCATTAGCATTAAGGGTCTTCCTTACTGTAGGGTTAAGGGTTAGGCTTAGAGTTAAAGGTTAAGGTTAGGGTCAGTGTTAAGATTTAGGGTGAGGGTTAACGGTTAGGGTAAAGGTAAAGCGTTAGGGTTAGGGATAAGTGATTAGGGTTTTTGGTTAGTGTTAGGGTTAGCGGTTAGGAGTTAGTGTTTTATGAAGGGGTATGGTTAGAATTAGGATTGCGGTTAGAGTTAGGGTGAGGGCTAGGGGTTAGGTTTAGGGGTTAGTTTTAGGGTAAAAGGATAGGATTAGGGTTACGGGATGGGCTTAGGTTTAGGGTTAAGGTTTACTGTTAGGGTTACGGATAGGGTTCAGGGATAGCTTTAGGGGTTCTGGTTACGGTTAGGTGTTAAGTTAGTGTCAGGGTTATCACTAGTCGTGAGGGTAAGGTTTAGGGTTAGCTTTAAGAGCTAGGGTTAGGTTTAATGGTTAGGATTAGGATTAGGGTTAAGGGTTAGGGTAAGGCTTAGGGGTTAGGGTGAAGGGTTAGGGTCAAGGGTTAGGGTTTTTGTTAGGCATAGCGTTGGGGTTAGAAGTAAGGGTTACTGTCAGTGTTAGGGTTGTAGGTAGGGTTACGGTTAGGGTTAGCGGTTTAGAATTAGGGTGAGGGATTAGGTGTCACAGTGATGACTAGGATATAGGGTTAAAATTATGGGATAGGGGTTGTTCTCAGGAAATGGGTTATGCATTAACGTTAGGATAAGAGGTTAAAGTTAGGCGCACGGTGAGGTTTACGTGTTAAGGGGAGAAATAGGAACAGGGTTGGGTGTTATGTTAAGGGTTAGGGTTATCTGTTAAAGGTATTGTTTATGCTTAGCGCACGGGCCCTGTCTGCATTAGGCGGGCGGGGGGAGTTTAGGGGGATGGGATTGTACCCGGGAACCCACTCTATCATACTCTGGGTATGGGCCCGTGGGTTTCATAAAGGACACAGTGGTAGAGCCTCCTTTCACGCATGGCATGAGAGGATTGCAGGCTTTCTAAACTCTAAGAAAGCAAGAAGTCTGAGAATTAGATTTAGGGTTAGGATTATGGTTAGGGTTAAGGATGAAGTTTTGTGTTAGGGTGAGGGCTTAGGGTTAGGGATTAGGGTTAGGTTTAAAGGTTACTCCTAGGTTTAACGGTTACACTTTGGTTTAGGGTTGAGGTTTACGGTTAGGGTTAAGATGAAGGGTTAGGGTTTGGTACAGGGTTAGGGTTAAGTGTTAGGTTTAGGGTTGAAGATTAGGTTTAGGGTTAGGATTAAAGGTTAGCGTGAGAGTTAACGCTTAGGATTAAGGTTAAGTGTTAGGGTTTAGGGTTAGGGTTAGGGTTAGGGTTAGTTTTAGGGTTAGAGTTATGTGCTATGGTTTGTCTTAGAGGTTAGGGTTAGGTTTACTGGTCACGGTGAGGGTTAGGTTTAGGGGTTAGCATTAGGGTTAGGGTTAAGGGATAGGATTAGGGTTAAGTGTTCGGCTTAGGGTTAGGGTTTAGTTTTAGGGTTATCATTAAGGATTAGGGGTAGGGTCAGGGTTAAATGCTTGGGTGCGGGTAATGGTTAGGGTCAGGGTTAAGGTTCACGAATAGGGTTAGTGTTAAGGGTTACGGGTAGGTTTAGGGTTCAGGGTGAGAGTTAGCATTAGGGCTTAAGGTTAGGATTAGGCGGTAGGTTAGATTTAGGGTTAGATCTAGGCATTAGGGTAAGGGCTAGCGTTAGGGTTAAGAGATAGGGTTAGGTTTAATGCTTAGGATTAGGGTTAGGGTTTGGGGTTAAAGTAAGTGTTAGGGGTTAGGTTTAAGGATCAAAGGTTAGGGTTATTTTTAGCTGGAGTGTTAGGGTTAGGGATAAGGGATCCCATTAGCATTAAGGGTCTTCCTTACTGTACGGTTAAGGGTTAGGCTTAGAGTTAAAGGTTAAGGTTAGGGTCAGTGTTAAGATTTAGGGTGAGGGTTAACGGTTAGGGTAAAGGTTAAGCGTTAGGGTTAGGGATTAGTGATTAGGGTTTTTGGTTAGTGTTAGGGTTAGCGGTTAGGAGTTAGTGTTTTATGAAGGGGTATGGTTAGAATTAGGATTGGGGTTAGAGTTAGGGTGAGGGCTAGGGGTTAGGTTTAGGGGTTAGTTTTAGGGTAAAAGGATAGGATTAGGGTTACGGGATGGGCTTAGGTTTAGGGTTAAGGTTTACTGTTAGGGTTACGGATAGGGTTCAGGGATAGCTTTAGGGGTTCTGGTTACGGTTAGGTGTTAAGTTAGTGTCAGGGTTAGCACTAGTCGTGAGGGTAAGGTTTAGGGTTAGCTTTAAGAGCTAGGGTTAGGTTTAATGGTTAGGATTAGGATTAGGGTTAAGGGTTAGGGTAAGGCTTAGGGGTTAGGGTGAAGTGTTAGGGTCAAGGGTTAGGGTTTTTGTTAGGCATAGCGTTGGGGTTAGAAGTAAGGGTTACTCTCAGTGTTAGGGTTGTAGGTAGGGTTACGGTTAGGGTTAGCGGTTTAGAATTAGGGTGAGGGATTAGGTGTCACAGTGATGACTAGGAGATAGGGTTAGAATTATGGGATAGGGGTTGTTCTCAGGAAATGGATTATGCATTAACGTTAGGATAAGAGGTTAAAGTTAGGCGCACGGTGAGGTTTACGTGTTAAGGGGAGAAATAGGAACAGGGTTGGGTGTTATGTTAAGGGTTAGGGTTATCTGTTAAAGGTATTGTTTATGCTTAGCACACGGGCCCTGTCTGCATTAGGCGGGCGGGGGGAGTTTAGGGGGCTGGGATTGTACCCGGGAACCCACTCTATCATACTCTGCGTATGGGCCCATGGGTTTCATGCAGGACACAGTGGTAGAGCCTCCTTTCACGCAAGGCATGGGAGGATTGCAGACTTTCTAAACTCTAAGAAAGCAAGAAGTCTGAGAATTAGATTTAGGGTTAGGATTCTGGTTAGGGTTAAGGATGAAGTTTAGTGTTAGGGTGAGGGCTTAGGGTTAGGGATTAGGGTTAGGGTTAAAGGTTACTCTTAGGTTTAACGGTTACACTTTGGTTTAGGGTTGAGGTTTACGGTTAGGGTTAAGATGAGGGGTTAGGGTTAGGTACAGGGTTAGGGTTAAGTGTTAGGTTTAGGGTTGAAGATTAGGATAAGGGTTAGGATTAAAGATTAGCGTGAGAGTTAACGCTTAGGGTTAAGGTTAAGAGTTAGGGTTTAGTGTTAGGGTTAGGGTTAGTTTTAGGGTTAGAGTTATGTGCTATGGTTTCTGTTAGAGGTTAGGGTTAGGTTTACTGGTGGCGGTTTGGGTTACGTTTAGGGTTTAGCATTAGGGTTAGGGTTAGGGTTAGGGTTAAGGGATAGGATTAGGGTTAAGTGTTGGGCTTAGGGTCAGGGTTTAGTGTTAGGGTTATCATTAAGGATTAGGGGTAGGGTCAGGGTTAAATGCTTGGGTGCGGGTAATGGTTAGGGTCAGGGTTAAGGTTCACGGATAGGGTTAGTGTTAAGGGATACGGGTAGGTTTAGGGTTCAGGGTTAGATTTAGCATTAGGGCTTAAGGTTAGGATTAGGCGGCAGGTTAGATTTAGGGTTAGATCTAGGCGTTAGGGTAAGGGCTAGCGTTAGGGTTAAGAGATAGGGTTGGGTTTAATGCTTAGCATTAGGGTTAGGGTTTGGGGTTAAAGTAAGTGGTAGGGATTAGGTTTAAGGATCAAAGGTTAGGGTTATTTTTAGCTGTAGTGTTAGGGTTAGGGATAAGGGATCCCATTAGCATTAAGGGTCTTCCTTACTGTAGGGTTAAGGGTTAGGCTTAGAGTTAAAGGAGAATGTTAGGGTCAGTGTTAAGATTTAGGGTGAGGGTTAACGGTTAGGGTAAAGGTTAAGCGTTAGGGTTAGGGATTAGTGTTTAGGGTTTTTGGTTAGTGTTAGGGTTAGGGGTTAGAAGTTAGTGTTTTATGAAGGGGTATGGTTAGAATTAGGATTGGGGTTAGAGTTAGGGTGAGGTATAGGGGTTAGGTTTAGGGGTTAGTTTTAGGGTAAAAGGATAGGATTAGGGTTACGGGTTGGGCTTAGGTTTAGGGTTAAAGTTTACTACTAGGGTTAGGGATAGCGTTCATGGTTAACTTTAGGGGTTCTGGTTAGCGTTAGGTGTGAGGTTTGTGTCAGGGTTAGGTCTAGTCGTGAGGGTAAGGTTTAGGGTTAGCTTTAAGAGCTAGGGTTAGGTTTAATGGTTAGGATTAGGATTAGGGTTAAGGGTTAGGGTAAGGCTTAGGGGTTAGGGTGAAGGGTTAGGGTCAAAGGTTAGGGTTTTTGTTAGGCAAAGCGTTAGGGTTACAAGTAAGGGTTACTGTCAGTGTTAGGGTTGTAGGTAGGGTTACGGTTAGGGTTAGCGGTTTAGAATTAGGGTTAGGGATTAGGTGTCACAGTGATGACTAGGAGATAGGGTTAGAAATATGGGATAGGGGTTGTTCTCAGGAAATGGGTTATGCATTAACGTTAGGATAAGAGGTTAAAGTTAGGCGCACGGTGAGGTTTACGTGTTAAGGGGAGAAATAGGAACAGGGTTGGGTGTTATGTTCAGGGTTAGGGTTATCTGTTAAAGGTATTGTTTATGCTTAGCGCACGGGCCCTGTCTGCATTAGGCGGGCGGGGGGAGTTTAGGGGGCTGGGATTGTACCCGGGAACCCACTCTATCATACTCTGGGTATGGGCCCGTGGGTTTCATGCAGGACACAGTGGTAGAGCCTCCTTTCACGCATGGCATGAGAGGATTGCAGGCTTTCTAAACTCTAAGAAAGCAAGAAGTCTGAGAATTAGATTTAGGGTTAGGATTATGGTTAGGGTTAAGGATGAAGTTTAGTGTTAGGGTGAGGGCTTAGGGTTAGGGATTAGGGTTAGGGTTAAAGGTTACTCTTAGGTTTAACGGTTACACTTTGGTTTAGGGTTGAGGTTTACGGTTAGGGTTAAGATGAAGGGTTAGGGTTTGGTACAGGGTTAGGGTTAAGTGTTAGGTTTAGGGTTGAAGATTAGGTTTAGGGTTAGGATTAAAGGTTAGCGTGAGAGTTAACGCTTAGGATTAAGGTTAAGTGTTAGGGTTTAGCGTTAGGGTTAGGGTTAGGGTTAGTTTTAGGGTTAGAGTTATGTGCTATGGTTTGTCTTAGAGGTTAGGGTTAGGTTTACTGGTCACGGTGAGGGTTAGGTTTAGGGGTTAGCATTAGGGTTAGGGTTAAGGGATAGGACTAGGGTTAAGTGTTCGGCTTAGGGTTAGGGTTTAGTTTTAGGGTTATCATTATGGATTAGGGTTCGGGTCAGGGTTAAATGCTTGGGTGCGGGTAATGGTTAGGGTCAGGGTTAAGGTTAACGAATAGGGTTATTATTAAGGGTTACGGGTAGGTTTAGGGTTCAGGGTGAGAGTTAGCATTAGGGCTTAAGGTTAGGATTAGGCGGTAGGTTAGATTTAGGGTTAGATCTAGGCATTAGGGTAAGGGCTAGCGTTAGGGTTAAGAGATAGGGTTAGGTTTAATGCTTAGGATTAGGGTTAGGGTTTGGGGTTAAAGTAAGTGTTAGGGGTTAGGTTTAAGGATCAAAGGTTAGGGTTATTTTTAGCTGGAGTGTTAGGGTTAGGGATAAGGGATCCCATTAGCATTAAGGGTCTTCCTTACTGTACGGTTAAGGGTTAGGCTTAGAGTTTAAGGTGAAGGTTAGGGTCAGTGTTAAGATTTAGGGTGAGGGTTAACGGTTAGGGTAAAGGTTAAGCGTTAGGGTTAGGGATTAGTGATTAGGGTTTTTGGTTAGTGTTAGGGTTAGCGGTTAGGAGTTAGTGTTTTATGAAGGGGTATGGTTAGAATTAGGATTGGGTTTAGAGTTAGGGTGAGGTGTAGGGGTTAGGTTTAGGGGTTAGTTTTAGGGTAAAAGGATAGGATTGGGGTTACGGGTTGGGCTTAGGTTTAGGGTTAAGGTTTACTGTTAGGGTTACGGATAGGGTTGAGGGTTAGCTTTAGGGGTTCTGGTTACGGTTAGGTGTTAAGTTAGTGTCAGGGTTAGCACTAGTCGTGAGGGTAAGGTTTAGGGTTAGCTTTAAGAGCTAGGGTTAGGTTTAATGGTTAGGA
The DNA here is from genome assembly GCF_041146395.1 of Eulemur rufifrons. Taxonomy (NCBI): domain Eukaryota; kingdom Metazoa; phylum Chordata; class Mammalia; order Primates; family Lemuridae; genus Eulemur; species Eulemur rufifrons. The sequence continues at coordinate 2,901,998 of NW_027182818.1, forward strand.
TTAGGATTAGGGTTAAGGGTTAGGGTAAGGCTTAGGGGTTAGGGTGAAGGGTTAGGGTCAAGGGTTAGGGTTTTTGTTAGGCATAGCGTTGGGGTTAGAAGTAAGGGTTACTCTCAGTGTTAGGGTTGTAGGTAGGTTACGGTTAGGGTTAGCGATTTAGAATTAGGGTTAGGGATTAGGTGTCACAGTGATGACTAGGAGATAGGGTTAGAATTATGGGATAGGGGTTGTTCTCAGGAAATGGATTATGCATTAACGTTAGGATAAGAGGTTAAAGTTAGGCGCACGGTGAGGTTTACGTGTTAAGGTGAGAAATAGGAACAGGGTTGGGTTTTATGTTAAGGGTTAGGGTTATCTGTTAAAGGTATTGTTTATGCTTAGCGCACGGGCCCTGTCTGCATTAGGCGGGCGGGGGGAGTTTAGGGGGCTGGGATTGTACCCGGGAACCCACTCTATCATACTCTGGGTATGGGCCCGTGGGTTTCATGCAGGACACAGTGGTAGAGCCTCCTTTCACGCAAGGCATGGGAGGATTGCAGGCTTTCTAAACTCTAAGAAAGCAAGAAGTCTGAGAATTAGATTTAGGGTTAGGATTATGGTTAGGGTTAAGGATGAAGTTTAGTGTTAGGGTGAGGGCTTAGGGTTAGGGATTAGGGTTAGGGTTAAAGGATACTCTTAGGTTTAACGGTTACACTTTGGTTTAGGGTTGAGGTTTACGGTTAGGGTTAAGATGAGGGGTTAGGGTTAGGTACAGGGTTAGGGTTAAGTGTTAGGTTTAGGGTTGAAGATTAGGATAAGGGTTAGGATTAAAGATTAGCGTGAGAGTTAACGCTTAGGGTTAAGGTTAAGAGTTAGGGTTTAGGGTTAGGGTTAGGGTTAGGGTTAGTTTTAGGGTTAGAGTTATGTGCGATGGTTTGTGTTAGAGGTTAGGGTTAGGTTTACTGGTGGCGGTTTGGGTTACATATAGGGTTTAGCATTAGGGTTAGGGTTAGGGTTAGGGTTAAGGGATAGGATTAGGGTTAAGTGTTGGACTTAGGGTCAGGGTTTAGTGTTAGGGTTATCATTAAGGATTAGGGGTAGGGTCAGGGTTAAATGCTTGGGTGCGGGTAATGGTAAGGGTCAGGGTTAAGGTTCACGGATAGGGTTAGTGTTAAGGGTTACGGGTAGGTTTAGGGTTCAGGGTTAGAGTTAGCATTAGGGCTTAAGGTTAGGATTAGGCGGTAGGTTAGAGTTAGGGTTAGATCTAGGCATTAGGGTAAGGGCTAGCATTAGGGTTAAGAGATAGGGTTAGGTTTAATGCTTAGTATTAGGGTTAGGGTTTGGGGTTAAAGTAAGTGTTAGGGATTAGGTTTAAGGATCAAAGGTTAGGGTTATTTTTAGCTGTAGTGTTAGGGTTAGGGATAAGGTATCCCATTAGCATTAAGGGTCTTCCTTACTGTAGGGTTAAGGGTTAGGCTTAGAGTTAAAGGAGAATGTTAGGGTCAGTGTTAAGATTTAGGGTGAGGGTTAACGGTTAGGGTAAAGGTTAAGCGTTAGGGTTAGGGATTAGTGTTTAGGGTTTTTGGTTAGTGTTAGGGTTAGGGGTTAGAAGTTAGTGTTTTATGAAGGGGTATGGTTAGAATTAGGATTGGGGTTAGAGTTAGGGTGAGGTATAGGGGTTAGGTTTAGGGGTTAGTTTTAGGGCAAAAGGATAGGATTAGGGTTACGGATTGGGCTTAGGTTTAGGGTTAAAGTTTACTGCTAGGGTTAGGGATAGCGTTCATGGTTAACTTTAGGGGTTCTGGTTAGCGTTAGGTGTGAGGTTAGTGTCAGGGTTAGGTCTAGTCGTGAGGGTAAGGTTTAGGGTTAGCTTTAAGAGCTAGGGTTAGGTTTAATGGTTAGGATTAGGATTAGGGTTAAGGGTTAGGGTAAGGCTTAGGGGTTAGGGTGAAGGGTTAGGGTCAAAGGTTAGGGTTTTTGTTAGGCAAAGCGTTAGGGTTACAAGTAAGGGTTACTGTCAGTGTTAGGGTTGTAGGTAGGGTTACGGTTAGGGTTAGCGGTTTAGAATTAGGGTTAGGGATTAGGTGTCACAGTGATGACTAGGAGATAGGGTTAGAATTATGGGATAGGGGTTGTTCTCAGGAAAAGGGTTATGCATTAACGTTAGGATAAGAGGTTAAAGTTAGGCGCTCGGTGAGGTTTACGTGTTAAGGGGAGAAATAGGAACAGGGTTGGGTGTTATGTTCAGGGTTAGGGTTATCTGTTAAAGGTATTGTTTATGCTTAGCGCACGGGCCCTGTCTGCATTAGGCGAGCGGGGGGAGTTTAGGGGGCTGGGATTGTACCCGGGAACCCACTCTATCATACTCTGGGTATGGGCCCGTGGGTTTCATGCAGGACACAGTGGTAGAGCCTCCTTTCACGCATGGCATGAGAGGATTGCAGGCTTTCTAAACTCTAAGAAAGCAAGAAGTCTGAGAATTAGATTTAGGGTTAGGATTATGGTTAGGGTTAAGGATGAAGTTTAGTGTTAGGGCGAGGGCTTAGGGTTAGGGATTAGGGTTAGGGTTAAAGGTTACTCTTAGGTTTAACGGTTACACTTTGGTTTAGGGTTGAGGTTTACGGTTAGGGTTAAGATGAAGGGTTAGGGTTTGGTACAGGGTTAGGGTTAAGTGTTAGGTTTAGGGTTGAAGATTAGGTTTAGGGTCAGGATTAAAGGTTAGCGTGAGAGTTAACGCTTAGGATTAAGGGTAAGTGTTAGGGTTTAGGATTAGGGTTAGGGTTAGGGTTAGTTTTAGGGTTAGAGTTATGTGCTATGGTTTGTCTTAGAGGTTAGGGTTAGGTTTACTGGTCACGGTGAGGGTTAGGTTTAGGGGTTAGCATTAGGGTTAGGGTTAAGGGATAGGACTAGGGTTAAGTGTTCGGCTTAGGGTTAGGGTTTAGTTTTAGGGTTATCATTAAGGATTAGGGTTCGGGTCAGGGTTAAATGCTTGGGTGCGGGTAATGGTTAGGGTCAGGGTTAAGGTTCACGAATAGGGTTATTATTAAGGGTTACGGGTAGGTTTAGGGTTCAGGGTGAGAGTTAGCATTAGGGCTTAAGGTTAGGATTAGGCGGTAGGTTAGATTTAGGGTTAGATCTAGGCATTAGGGTAAGGGCTAGCGTTAGGGTTAAGAGATAGGGTTAGGGGTAATGCTTAGGATTAGGGTTAGGGTTTGGGGTTAAAGTAAGTGTTAGGGGTTAGGTTTAAGGATCAAAGGTTAGGGTTATTTTTAGCTGAAGTGTTAGGGTTAGGGATAAGGGATCCCATTAGCATTAAGGGTCTTCCTTACTGTAGGGTTAAGGGTTAGGCTTAGAGTTAAAGGTTAAGGTTAGGGTCAGTGTTAAGATTTAGGGTGAGGGTTAACGGTTAGGGTAAAGGTTAAGCGTTAGGGTTAGGGATTAGTGATTAGGGTTTTTGGTTAGTGTTAGGGTTAGCGGTTAGGAGTTAGTGTTTTATGAAGGGGTATGGTTAGAATTAGGATTGGGGTTAGAGTTAGGGTGAGGTATAGGGGTTAGGTTTAGGGGTTAGTTTTAGGGTAAAAGGATAGGATTAGGGTTACGGGTTGGGCTTAGGTTTAGGGTTAAGGTTTACTGTTAGGGTTACGGATAGGGTTGAGGGTTAGCTTTAGGGGTTCTGGTTACGGTTAGGTGTTAAGCTAGTGTCAGGGTTAGCACTAGTCGTGAGGGTAAGGTTTAGGGTTAGCTTTAAGAGCTAGGGTTAGGTTTAATGGTTAGGATTAGGATTAAGGTTAAGGGTTAGGGTAAGGCTTAGGGGTTAGGGTGAAGGGTTAGGGTCAAGGGTTAGGGTTTTTGTTAGGCATAGCGTTGGGGTTAGAAGTAAGGGTTACTGTCAGTGTTAGGGTTGTAGGTAGGGTTACGGTTAGGGTTAGCGATTTAGAATTAGGGTTAGGGATTAGGTGTCACAGTGATGACTAGGAGATAGGGTTAGAATTATGGGATAGGGGTTGTTCTCAGGAAATGGATTATGCATTAACGTTAGGATAAGAGGTTAAAGTTAGGCGCTCGGTGAGGTTTACGTGTTAAGGGGAGAAATAGGAACAGGGTTGGGTGTTATGTTAAGGGTTAGGGTTATCTGTTAAAGGTATTGTTTATGCTTAGCGCACGGGCCCTGTCTGCATTAGGCGGGCGGGGGGAGTTTAGGGGGCTGGGATTGTACCCGGGAACCCACTCTATCATACTCTGGGTATGGGCCCGTGGGTTTCATGCAGGACACAGTGGTAGAGCCTCCTTTCACGCAAGGCATGGGAGGATTGCAGGCTTTCTAAACTCTAAGAAAGCAAGAAGTCTGAGAATTAGATTTAGGGTTAGGATTATGGTTAGGGTTAAGGATGAAGTTTAGTGTTAGGGTGAGGGCTTAAGGTTAGGGATTAGGGTTAGGGTTAAAGGTTACTCTTAGGTTTAACGGTTACACTTTGGTTTAGGGTTGAGGTTTACGGTTAGGGTTAAGATGAGGGGTTAGGGTTAGGTACAGGGTTAGGGTTAAGTGTTAGGTTTAGGGTTGAAGATTAGGATAAGGGTTAGGATTAAAGATTAGCGTGAGAGTTAACGCTTAGGGTTAAGGTTAAGAGTTAGGGTTTAGGGTTAGGTTTAGGGTTAGGGTTAGTTTTAGGGTTAGAGTTATGTGCTATGGTTTGTGTTAGAGGTTAGGGTTAGGTTTACTGGTGGCGGTTTGGGTTACATATAGGGTTTAGCATTAGGGTTAGGGTTAGGGTTAGGGTTAAGGGATAGGATTAGGGTTAAGTGTTGGGCTTAGGGTCAGGGTTTAGTGTTAGGGTTATCATTAAGGATTAGGGGTAGGGTCAGGGTTAAATGCTTGGGTGCGGGTAATGGTAAGGGTCAGGGTTAAGGTTCACGGATAGGGTTAGTGTTAAAGGTTACGGGTAGGTTTAGGGTTCAGGGTTAGAGTTAGCATTAGGGCTTAAGGTTAGGATTAGGCGGTAGGTTAGAGATAGGGTTAGATCTAGGCGTTAGGGTAAGGGCTAGCATTAGGGTTAAGAGATAGGGTTAGGTTTAATGCTTAGGATTAGGGTTAGGGTTTGGGGTTAAAGTAAATGTTAGGGGTTAGGTTTAAGGATCAAAGGTTAGGGTTATTTTTAGCTGTAGTTTTAGGGTTAGGGATAAGGGATCCCATTAGCATTAAGGGTCTTCCTTACTGTACGGTTAAGGGTTAGGCTTAGAGTTAAAGGTTAAGGTTAGGGTCAGTGTTAAGATTTAGGGTGAGGGTTAACGGTTAGGGTAAAGGTTAAGCGTTAGGGTTAGGGATTAGTGATTAGGGTTTTTGGTTAGTGTTAGGGTTAGCGGTTAGGAGTTAGTGTTTTATGAAAGGGTATGGTTAGAATTAGGATTGGGGTTAGAGTTAGGGTGAGGTATAGGGGTTAGGTTTAGGGGTTAGTTTTAGGGTAAAAGGATAGGATTAGGGTTACGGGTTGGGCTTAGTTTTAGGGTTAAAGTTGACTGCTAGGGTTAGGGATAGGGTTAGGGTTAGGTTTAGGGTTAGGTGTTAGGTTAGTGTCAGGGTTAGGTCCAGTCGTGAGGGTAAGGTTTAGGGTTAGCTTTAAGAGCTAGGGTTAGGTTTAATGGTTAGGATTAGGATTAGGGTTAAGGGTTAGGGTAAGGCTTAGGGGTAATTGTGAAGGGTTAGGGTCAAGGGTTAGGGTTTTTGTTAGGCATAGCTTTGGGGTTAGGAGTAAGGTTTACTGTCAGTGTTAATGTTGTAGGTTGGGTAACAGTTAGGGTTAGCGGTTTAGAATTAGGGTTAGGGATTAGGTGTCACAGTGATGACTAGGAGATAGGGTTAGAATTGTGGGATAGGGGTTGTTCTCAGGAAATGGGTTATGCATTTACGTTAGGATAAGAGGTTAAAGTTAGGCGCACGGTGAGGTTTACGTGTTAAGGGGAGAAATAGGAACAGGGTTGGGTGTTATGTTAAGGGTTAGGGTTATCTGTTAAAGGTATTGTTTATGCTTAGCGCACGGGCCCTGTCTGCATTAGGCGGGCAGGGGGAGTTTAGGGGGCTGGGATTGTACCCGGGAACCCACTCTATCATACTCTGGGTATGGGCCCGTGGTTTTCATGCAGGACACAGTGGTAGAGCCTCCTTTCACGCATGGCATGGGAGGATTGCAGGCTTTCTAAACTCTAAGAAAGCAAGAAGTCTGAGAATTAGATTTAGGGTTAGGATTATGATTAGGGTTAAGGATGAAGTTTAGTGTTAGGGTGAGGGCTTAGGGTTAGGGTTAAAGGTTACTCTTAGGTTTAACGGTTACACTTTGGTTTCGGGTTGAGGTTTACGGTTAGGGTTAAGATGAAGGGTTAGGGTTTGGTACAGGTTTAGGGTTAAGTGTTAGGTTTAGGGTTGAAGATTAGGATTAGAGTTAGGATTAAAGGTTAGCGTGAGAGTTAACGCTTAGGATTAAGGTTAAGAGTTAGGGTTTAGGGTTAGGGCTACGGTTAGTTTTAGGGTTAGAGTTATGTGCTGTGGTTTGTGTTAGAGGTTAGGGTTAGATTTACTGGTGACGGTTAGGGTTACGTTTAGGGTTTAGCATTAGGGTTAGGGTTAGGGTTAAGGGATAGGATTAGGGTTAAGTGTTGGGCTTAGGGTTAGGGTTTAGTGTTAGGGTTATCATTAAGGATTAGGGGTAGGGTCAGGGTTAAATGCTTGGGTGCGGGTAATGGTTAGGGTCAGGGTTAAGGTTCACAGTTAGGGTTAGTGTTAAGGGTTACGGGTAGGTTTAGGGTTCAGGGTAAGAGTTAGCATTAGGGCTTAAGGTTAGGATTAGGCGGTAGGTTAGATTTAGGGTTAGATCTAGGCGTTAGGGTAAGGGCTAGCATTAGGGTTAAGAGATAGGGTTAGGTTTAATGCTTAGGATTAGGGTTAGGGTTTGGGGTTAAAGTAAGTGTTAGAGGTTAGGTTTAAGGATCAAAGGTTAGAGTTATTTTTAGCTGGAGTGTTAGGGATAGGGATAAGGGATCCCATTAGCATTAAGGGTCTTCCTTATTGTAGGGTTAAGGGTTAGGCTTAGAGTTAAAGGTGAAGGTTAGGGTTAGTGTTAAGATTTAGGGTGAGGGTTAACGGTTAGGGTAAAGGTTAAGCGTTAAGGTTAGGGATTAGTGATTAGGGTTTTTGGTTAGTGTTAGGGTTAGCGGTTAGGAGTTAGTGTTTTATGAAGGGGTATGGTTAGAATTAGGACTGGGGTTAGAGTTAGGGTGAGGTATAGGGGTTAGGTTTAGGGGTTAGTTTTAGGGTAAAAGGATAGGATTAGGGTTACGGGTTGGGCTTAGGTTTAGGGTTAAAGTTTACTGCTAGGGTTAGGGATAGGGTTCAGGGTTAGCTTTAGGTGTTCTGGTTAGGGTTAGGTGTTAGGTTAGTGTCAGGGTTAGGTCTAGTCGTGAGGGTAAGGTTTAGGCTTAGCTTTAAGAGCTAGGGTTAGGTTTAATGGTTAGGATTAGGATTAGGGTTAAGGGTTAGCGTAAGGCTTAGGGGTTTGGGTGAAGGGTTAGGGTTTTTGTTAGGCATAGCGTTGGGGTTAGAAGTAAGGGTTACTGTCAGTGTTAGGGTTGTAGGTAGGGTTCCGGTTAGGGTTAGCAGTTTAGAATTAGGGTTAGGGATTAGGTGTTCCAGTGATGACTAGGAGATAGGGTTAGAATTATGGAATAGGGGTTGTTCTCAGGGAATGGGTTATGCATTAACGTTAGGATAATAGGTTATAGTTAGGATCATGGTGAGGTTTACGTGTTAAGGGGAGAAATAGGACCAGGGTTGGGTGTTATGTTCAGGGTTAGGGTTATCTGTTGAAGGTATTGTTTATGCTTAGCGCACGGGCCCTGTCTGCATTAGGCGGGCGGGGGGAGTTTAGGGGGCTGGGATTGTACCCGGGAACCCACTCGATCATACTCTGGGTATGGGCCCGTGGGTTTCATGCAGGACACAGTGGCAGAGCCTCCTTTCACGCATGGCATGGGCGGATTGCAGGCTTTCTAATCTCTAAAAAGCAAGAAGTCTGAGAATTAGATTTAGGGTTAGGATTATGGTTAGGGTTAAGGATGAAGTTTAGTGTTAGGGTGAGGGCTTAAGGTTAGGGATTAGGGTTAGGGTTAAAGGTTACTCTTAGGTTTAACGGTTACAGTTCGGTTTAGGGTTGAGGTTTACGGTTAGGGTTAAGATGAGGGGTTAGGGTTTGGTAGACGTTTTGGGTTAAGTGTTAGGTTTAGGGTTGAAGATTAGGATTAGGGTTAGGATTAAAGGTTAGCGTGAGAGTTAACGCTTAGGGTTAAGGTTAAGAGTTAGGGTTTACGGTTAGGCTTAGGGTTAGATTTAGGGTTAGAGTTATGTGCTATGGTGTGTGTTAGGGGTTAGGGTTAGGTTTACTGTTCACGGTTAGGGTTGGGTTTAGGGGTTAGCATTAGGGTTAGGGATTATGTTTAGGGTAAGGGTCTAGAGTTAATGTTGGGCTTTAGGCTCGGGGCTTAGTTTCAGGGTCAGGGGTTAGCGTTGGTGGTAGGGCTTAGCTTTAGCGGTCAGTTTAAGGGCACAGGACCTGGTTAATCTACGGTGAGAGGGGTGCGGTCTGAGTCACCACGAAAGCACAACATCATTCCCTGGGCCTTGGGACAGGACCTCCATGCAGGACTCAGGCGGAGCCTCATCTCACACATGGCATGGCTGTATTGTAGGCTTGCTTCACTCTGGGAATGGAAGTAGTGTGAGAATTAGGGTTGGGGTTGGGGTTAGGGTTTTTCGTGTTAGGGGTTAGGTTTCGAGTCAGGGTTAGGTGCTAGGGATTAGTGGTTAGGGTTAGAGTTAGTGTTAGGGGTAAGGTGTTAAGTCTGGGTTAGGGGGCCAGGGTAAGGTTTAGGGTTGGAGTTAGCGTTAGGTTTAGGGGTTAGGGTTAAGGGATAGGGTTAGGATTCAGGGTGAGGTTTAGAGGGTTAACAGTTGGGGTTAGGCTTAGGAGTTAGGGATAGTGTTAGGGTTAAGGGTTAGGAGCTTGGTTCAGGTTTAAGGTTAGCATTAGGGGTTGGGGTTAGTGTTAACTGTAGGTCAGTGTTGGGGTTAGATCTCTAGGCATTAGGGTAAAGGTTAGGGTTAGGGTTAAGAGTTAGGGTTCTGTTTAATGGTTAGGATTGGGAATAGGTTAAGGGTTAGGGTTAAGGTTGGGGTTATGACGAAGGATCAACGGTTAGGGTTACTTTTAGGCGTAGGGTTAGGGTAAGGGGTTAGGGTTAGTGTTAGTGTTGTTGGTCGGGTTAAGGTTAGGGTTGGCGCTTCAGAATTAGGGATTAGGTGTTACGGTTATAGCTAGGAGGTAGGGTTATAATGACGGTATAGGGCTTGTTCTCAGGGTGTCATGCATTAACGTTAAGATATCGGGTTAAAGTTAGGGTTATGGTGAGGTTTACCTGTTAAGGTGAGCAGTAGGATCAGGGTTAGGTGTTATGTTGTGGGTTAGGCTTATGGGTGAGGGGTAGGGTTTATGCTTAGGGCACGGGCCCTGTATGCCCTAGGAGGCAAAGTTAGGTGTCTCTGATGGTCGCTGGGAACCCACTCCACCGCACGCAGTGTATGGGCCTCTGGGTTTCATGCAGGACACTGTGGCAGAGCCTCCTTTCACGCATGGCGTGGGAGGATTGCAGGCTTTCTAAACTCTAAGAAAGCAAGAAGTCTGAGAATTAGATTTAGGGTTAGGATTATGTTTAGGGTTAAGGATGAAATTTAGTGTTAGGGTGAGGGTTTAGGGTTAGGGATTAGGGTTAGGGTTAAAGGTTACTCTTAGGTTTAACGGTTACACTTTGGTTTCGGGTTGAGGTTTACGGTTAGGGTTAAGATGAAGGGTTAGGGTTTGGTACAGGGTTAGGGTTAAGTGTTAGGTTTAGGGTTGAAGATTAGGATTAGGGTTAGGATTAAAGGTTAGCGTGAGAGTTAACGCTTAGGGTTAAGGTTAAGTGTTAGGGTTTAGGGTTAGGGCTAGGGTTAGTTTTAGGGTTAGAGTTATGTGCTGTGGTTTGTGTTAGAGGTTAGGGTTAGGTTTACTGTTCACGGTTAGGGTTACGTTTAGGGGTTAGGGTTAGGGTTAGGGTTAAGGGATAGGATTAGGGTTAAGTGTTGGGCTTAGGGTTAGGGTTAAGTGTTAGGGTTATCATTAAGGATTAGGGGTAGGGTCAGGGTTAAATGCTTGGGTGCGGGTAATGGTTAGGGTCAGGGTTAAGGTTCACAGATAGGGTTAGTGTTAAGGGTTACGGATAGGTTTAGGGTTCAGGGTTAGAGTTAGCATTTGGGCTTAAGGTTAGGATTAGGCGGTAGGTTAGATTTAGGGTTAGATCTAGGCGTTAGGGTAAGGGCTAGCGTTAGGGTTAAGAGATAGGGTTAGGTTTAATGCTTAGGATTAGGGTTAGGGTTTGGGGTTAAAGTAAGTGTTAGGGGTTAGGTTTAAGGATCAAAGGTTAGGGTTATTTTTAGCTGGAGTGTTAGGGTTAGGGATAAGATATCCCATTAGCATTAAGGGTCTTCCTTACTGTAGGGTTAAGGGTTAGGCTTAGAGTTAAAGGTGAAGGTTAGGGTTAGTGTTAAGATTTAGGGTGAGGGTTAACGGTTAGGGTAAAGGTTAAGCGTTAAGGTTAGGGATTAGTGATTAGGGTTTTTGGTTAGTGTTAGGGTTAGCGGTTAGGAGTTAGTGTTTTATGAAGGTGTATGGTTAGAATTAGGACTGGGGTTAGAGTTAGGGTGAGGTATAGGGATTAGGTTTAGGGGTTAGTTTTAGGGTAAAAGGATAGGATTAGGGTTACGGGTTGGGCTTAGGTTTAGGGTTAAAGTTTACTGCTAGGGTTAGGGATAGGGTTCAGGGTTAGCTTTAGGGGTTCTGGTTAGGGTTAGGTGTTAGGTTAGTGTCAGGGTTAGGTCTAGTCGTGAGGGTAAGGTTTAGGGTTAGCTTTAAGAGCTAGGGTTAGGTTTAATGGTTAGGATTAGGATTAGGGTTAAGGGTTAGCGTAAGGCTTAGGGGTTTGGGTGAACGGTTAGGGTTTTTGTTAGGCATAGCGTTGGGGTTAGAAGTAAGGTTTACTGTCAGTGTTAGGGTTGTAGGTAGGGTTCCGGTTAGGGTTAGTGGTTTAGAATTAGGGTTCGGGATTAGGTGTTCCAGTGATGACTAGGAGATAGGGTTAGAATTATGGGATAGGGTTTGTTCTCAGGGAATGGGTTATGCATTAACGTTAGGATAATAGGTTAAAGTTAGGATCATGGTGAGGTTTACGTGTTAAGGGGAGAAATATAAACAGGGTTGGGTGTTATGTTCAGGGTTAGGGTTATCTGTTAAAGGTATTGTTTATGCTTAGCGCACGGGCCCTGTCTGCATTAGGCGGGCGGGGGGAGTTTAGGGGGCTGGGATTGTACCCGGGAACCCACTCTATCATACTCTGGGTATGGGCCCGTGGGTTTCATGCAGGACACAGTGGTAGAGCCTCCTTTCACGCATGGCATGGGCGGATTGCAGGCTTTCTAAACTCTAAGAAAGCAAGAAGTCTGAGAATTAGATTTAGGGTTAGGATTATGGTTAGGGTTAAGGATGAAGTTTAGTGTTAGGGTGAGGGCTTAAGGTTAGGGATTAGGGTTAGGGTTAAAGGTTACTCTTAGGTTTAACGGTTACAGTTCGGTTTAGGGTTGAGGTTTACGGTTAGGGTTAAGATGAGGGGTTAGGGTTTGGTAGACGTTTAGGGTTAAGTGTTAGGTTTAGGGTTGAAGATTAGGATTAGGGTTAGGATTAAAGGTTAGCGTGAGAGTTAACGCTTAGGGTTAAGGTTAAGAGTTAGGGTTTACGGTTAAGCTTAGGGTTAGATTTAGGGTTAGAGTTATGTGCTATGGTGTGTGTTAGGGGTTAGGGTTAGGTTTACTGTTCACGGTTAGGGTTGGGTTTAGGGGTTAGCATTAGGGTTAGGGATTATGTTTAGGGTAAGGGTCTAGAGTTAATGTTGGGCTTTAGGCTCGGGGCTTAGTTTCAGGGTCAGGGGTTAGCGTTGGTGGTAGGGCTTAGCTTTAGCGGTCAGTTTAAGGGCACAGGACCTGGTTAATCTACGGTGAGAGGGGTGCGGTCTGAGTCACCACGAAAGCACAACATCATTCCCTGGGCCTTGGGACAGGACCTCCATGCAGGACTCAGGCGGAGCCTCATCTCACACATGGCATGGCTGTATTGTAGGCTTGCTTCACTCTGGGAATGGAAGTAGTGTGAGAATTAGGGTTGGGGTTGGGGTTAGGGTTTTTCGTGTTAGGGGTTAGGTTTCGAGTCAGGGTTAGGTGCTAGGGATTAGTGGTTAGGGTTAGAGTTAGTGTTAGGGGTAAGGTGTTAAGTCTGGGTTAGGGGGCCAGGGTAAGGTTTAGGGTTGGAGTTAGCGTTAGGTTTAGGGGTTAGGGTTAAGGGATAGGGTTAGGATTCAGGGTGAGGTTTAGAGGGTTAACAGTTGGGGTTAGGCTTAGGGGTTAGGGATAGTGTTAGGGTTAAGGGTTAGGAGCTTGGTTCAGGTTTAAGGTTAGCATTAGGGGTTGGGGTTAGTGTTAACTGTAGGTCAGTGTTGGGGTTAGATCTCTAGGCATTAGGGTAAAGGTTAGGGTTAGGGTTAAGAGTTAGGGTTCTGTTTAATGGTTAGGATTGGGAATAGGTTAAGGGTTAGGGTTAAGGTTGGGGTTATGACGAAGGATCAACGGTTAGGGTTACTTTTAGGCGTAGGGTTAGGGTAAGGGGTTAGGGTTAGTGTTAGTGTTGTTGGTCGGGTTAAGGTTAGGGTTGGCGCTTCAGAATTAGGGATTAGGTGTTACGGTTATAGCTAGGAGGTAGGGTTATAATGACGGTATAGGGCTTGTTCTCAGGGTGTCATGCATTAACGTTAAGATATCGGGTTAAAGTTAGGGTTATTGTGAGGTTTACCTGTTAAGGTGAGCAGTAGGATCAGGGTTAGGTGTTATGTTGTGGGTTAGGCTTATGGGTGAGGGGTAGGGTTTATGCTTAGGGCACGGGCCCTGTATGCCCTAGAAGGCAAAGTTAGGTGTCTCTGATGGTCGCTGGGAACCCACTCCACCGCACGCAGTGTATGGGCCTCTGGGTTTCATGCAGGACACTGTGGCAGAGCCTCATTTCACGCATGGCGTGGGAGGATTGCAGGCTTCCTAAACTCTAAGAAAGCAAGAAGTCTGAGAATTAGATTTAGGGTTAGGGTTATGGTTAGGGTTAAGGATGAAGTTTAGTGTTAGGGTGAGGGCTTAGGCTTAGGGATTACGGTTAGGGTTAAAGATTACTCTTAGATTTAATGGTTACACTTTGGTTTAGGGTTGAGGTTTAAGGTTAGGGTTAAGATGAGGGGTTAGGGTTTGGTACAGGATTAGGGTTATGTGTTAGGTTTAGGGTTGAAGATTAGGATTAGGGTTAGGATTAAAGGTTAGCGTGAGAGTTAACGCTTAGGGTTAAGGTTAGGAGTTAGGGTTTAGGGTTAGGGTTAGGGTTAGGGTTAGTTTTAGGGTTAGAGTTATGTGCTATGGTTTGTGTTAAAGGTTAGGGTTAGGTTTACTGGTGACGGTAAGGGTTACGTTTAGGGGTTAGCATTAGGGTTAGGGTTAGGGTTAAGGGATAGGATTGGGGTTAAGTGTTGGGCTTAGGGTTAGGGTTTAGTGTTAGGGTTATCATTAAGGATTAGGGGTAGGGTCAGGGTTAAATGCTTGGGTGCGGGTAATGGTTAGGGTCAGGGTTAAGGTTCACGGATAGGGTTAGTGTTAAAGGTTACGGGTAGGTTTAGGGTTCAGGGTTAGAGTTAGCATTAGGGCTTAAGGTTAGGATTAGGCGGTAGGTTAGATTTAGGGTTAGATCTAGGCGTTAGGGTAAGGGCTAGCATTAGGGTTAAGAGATAGGGTTAGGTTTAATGCTTAGGATTAGGGTTAGGGTTTGAAGTTAAAGTAAGTGTTAGGGGATAGGTTTAAGGATCAAAGGTTAGGGTTATTTTTAGCTGTAGTGTTAGGGTTAGGGATAAGGGATCCCATTAGCATTAAGGGTCTTCCTTACTGTAGGGTTAAGGGTTAGGCTTAGAGTTAAAGGTTAAGGTTAGGGTCAGTGTTAAGATTTAGGGTGAGCGTTAACGGTTAGGGTAAAGGTTAAGCATTAGGGTTAGGGATTAGTGATTAGGGTTTTTGGTTAGTGTTAGGGTTAGCGGTTAGGAGTTAGTGTTTTATGAAGGGGTATGGTTAGAATTAGGATTGGGGTTAGAATTAGGGTGAGGTATAGGGATTAGGTTTAGGGGTTAGTTTTAGGGTAAAAGGATAGGATTAGGGTTACGGGTTGGGCTTAGGTTTAGGGTTAAGGTTTACTGTTAGGGTTACGGATAGGGTTGAGGGTTAGCTTTAGGGGTTCTGGTTACGGTTAGGTGTTAAGTTAGTGTCAGGGTTAGCACTAGTCGTGAGGGTAAGGTTTAGGGTTAGCTTTAAGAGCTAGGGTTAGGTTTAATGGTTAGGATTAGGATTAGGGTTAAGGGTTAGGGTAAGGCTTAGGGGTTAGGGTGAAGGGTTAGGGTCAAAGGTTAGGGTTTTTGTTAGGCAAAGCGTTAGGGTTACAAGTAAGGGTTACTGTCAGTGTTAGGGTTGTAGGTAGGGTTACGGTTAGGGTTAGCGGTTTAGAATTAGGGTTAGGGATTAGGTGTCACAGTGATGACTAGGAGATAGGGTTAGAATTATGGGATAGGGGTTGTTCTCAGGAAATGGGTTATGCATTAACGTTAGGATAAGAGGTTAAAGTTAGGCGCTCGGTGAGGTTTACGTGTTAAGGGGAGAAATAGGAACAAGGTTGGGTGTTATGTTCAGGGTTAGGGTTATCTGTTAAAGGTATTGTTTATGCTTAGCGCACGGGCCCTGTCTGCATTAGGCGAGTGGGGGGAGTTTAGGGGGCTGGGATTGTACCCGGGAACCCACTCTATCATACTCTGGGTATGGGCCCGTGGGTTTCATGCAGGACACAGTGGTAGAGCCTCCTTTCACGCATGGCATGAGAGGATTGCAGGCTTTCTAAACTCTAAGAAAGCAAGAAGTCTGAGAATTAGATTTAGGGTTAGGATTATGGTTAGGGTTAAGGATGAAGTTTAGTGTTAGGGTGAGGGCTTAGGGTTAGGGATTAGGGTTAGGGTTAAAGGTTACTCTTAGGTTTAACGGTTACACTTTGGTTTAGGGTTGAGGTTTACGGTTAGGGTTAAGATGAAGGGTTAGGGTTTGGTACAGGGTTAGGGTTAAGTGTTAGGTTTAGGGTTGAAGATTAGGTTTAGGGTCAGGATTAAAGGTTAGCGTGAGAGTTAACGCTTAGGATTAAGGGTAAGTGTTAGGGTTTAGGGTTAGGGTTAGGGTTAGGGTTAGTTTTAGGGTTAGAGTTATGTGCTATGGTTTGTCTTAGAGGTTAGGGTTAGGTTTACTGGTCACGGTGAGGGTTAGGTTTAGGGGTTAGCATTAGGGTTAGGGTTAAGGGATAGGACTAGGGTTATGTGTTCGGCTTAGGGTTAGGGTTTAGTTTTAGGGTTATCATTAAGGATTAGGGTTCGGGTCAGGGTTAAATGCTTGGGTGCGGGTAATGGTTAGGGTCAGGGTTAAGGTTCACGAATAGGGTTATTATTAAGGGTTACGGGTAGGTTTAGGGTTCAGGGTGAGAGTTAGCATTAGGGCTTAAGGTTAGGATTAGGCGGTAGGTTAGATTTAGGGTTAGATCTAGGCATTAGGGTAAGGGCTAGCGTTAGGGTTAAGAGATAGGGTTAGGGGTAATGCTTAGGATTAGGGTTAGGGTTTGGGGTTAAAGTAAGTGTTAGGGGTTAGGTTTAAGGATCAAAGGTTAGGGTTATTTTTAGCTGAAGTGTTAGGGTTAGGGATAAGGGATCCCATTAGCATTAAGGGTCTTCCTTACTGTAGGGTTAAGGGTTAGGCTTAGAGTTAAAGGTTAAGGTTAGGGTCAGTGTTAAGATTTAGGGTGAGGGTTAACGGTTAGGGTAAAGGTTAAGCGTTAGGGTTAGGGATTAGTGATTAGGGTTTTTGGTTAGTGTTAGGGTTAGCGGTTAGGAGTTAGTGTTTTATGAAGGGGTATGGTTAGAATTAGGATTGGGGTTAGAGTTAGGGTGAGGTATAGGGGTTAGGTTTAGGGGTTAGTTTTAGGGTAAAAGGATAGGATTAGGGTTACGGGTTGGGCTTAGGTTTAGGGTTAAGGTTTACTGTTAGGGTTACGGATAGGGTTGAGGGTTAGCTTTAGGGGTTCTGGTTACGGTTAGGTGTTAAGCTAGTGTCAGGGTTAGCACTAGTCGTGAGGGTAAGGTTTAGGGTTAGCTTTAAGAGCTAGGGTTAGGTTTAATGGTTAGGATTAGGATTAGGGTTAAGGGTTAGGGTAAGGCTTAGGGGTTAGGGTGAAGGGTTAGGGTCAAGGGTTAGGGTTTTTGTTAGGCATAGCGTTGGGGTTAGAAGTAAGGGTTACTGTCAGTGTTAGGGTTGTAGGTAGGGTTACGGTTAGGGTTAGCGATTTAGAATTAGGGTTAGGGATTAGGTGTCACAGTGATGACTAGGAGATAGGGTTAGAATTATGGGATAGGGGTTGTTCTCAGGAAATGGATTATGCATTAACGTTAGGATAAGAGGTTAAAGTTAGGCGCTCGGTGAGGTTTACGTGTTAAGGGGAGAAATAGGAACAGGGTTGGGTGTTATGTTAAGGGTTAGGGTTATCTGTTAAAGGTATTGTTTATGCTTAGCGCACGGGCCCTGTCTGCATTAGGCGGGCGGGGGGAGTTTAGGGGGCTGGGATTGTACCCGGGAACCCACTCTATCATACTCTGGGTATGGGCCCGTGGGTTTCATGCAGGACACAGTGGTAGAGCCTCCTTTCACGCAAGGCATGGGAGGATTGCAGGCTTTCTAAACTCTAAGAAAGCAAGAAGTCTGAGAATTAGATTTAGGGTTAGGATTATGGTTAGGGTTAAGGATGAAGTTTAGTGTTAGGGTGAGGGCTTAGGGTTAGGGATTAGGGTTAGGGTTAAAGGTTACTCTTAGGTTTAACGGTTACACTTTGGTTTAGGGTTGAGGTTTACGGTTAGGGTTAAGATGAGGGGTTAGGGTTAGGTACAGGGTTAGGGTTAAGTGTTAGGTTTAGGGTTGAAGATTAGGATAAGGGTTAGGATTAAAGATTAGCGTGAGAGTTAACGCTTAGGGTTAAGGTTAAGAGTTAGGGTTTAGGGTTAGGGTTAGGGTTAGGGTTAGTTTTAGGGTTAGAGTTATGTGCTATGGTTTGTGTTAGAGGTTAGGGTTAGGTTTACTGGTGGCGGTTTGGGTTACATATAGGGTTTAGCATTAGGGTTAGGGTTAGGGTTAGGGTTAAGGGATAGGATTAGGGTTAAGTGTTGGGCTTAGGGTCAGGGTTTAGTGTTAGGGTTATCATTAAGGATTAGGGGTAGGGTCAGGGTTAAATGCTTGGGTGCGGGTAATGGTAAGGGTCAGGGTTAAGGTTCACGGATAGGGTTAGTGTTAAAGGTTACGGGTAGGTTTAGGGTTCAGGGTTAGAGTTAGCATTAGGGCTTAAGGTTAGGATTAGGCGGTAGGTTAGAGATAGGGTTAGATCTAGGCGTTAGGGTAAGGGCTAGCATTAGGGTTAAGAGATAGGGTTAGGTTTAATGCTTAGGATTAGGGTTAGGGTTTGGGGTTAAAGTAAGTGTTAGGGGTTAGGTTTAAGGATCAAAGGTTAGGGTTATTTTTAGCTGTAGTGTTAGGGTTAGGGATAAGGGATCCCATTAGCATTAAGGGTCTTCCTTACTGTACGGTTAAGGGTTAGGCTTAGAGTTAAAGGTTAAGGTTAGGGTCAGTGTTAAGATTTAGGGTGAGGGTTAACGGTTAGGGTAAAGGTTAAGCGTTAGGGTTAGGGATTAGTGATTAGGGTTTTTGGTTAGTGTTAGGGTTAGCGGTTAGGAGTTAGTGTTTTATGAAAGGGTATGGTTAGAATTAGGATTGGGGTTAGAGTTAGGGTGAGGTATAGGGGTTAGGTTTAGGGGTTAGTTTTAGGGTAAAAGGATAGGATTAGGGTTACGGGTTGGGCTTAGTTTTAGGGTTAAAGTTGACTGCTAGGGTTAGGGATAGGGTTAGGGTTAGGTTTAGGGTTAGGTGTTAGGTTAGTGTCAGGGTTAGGTCCAGTCGTGAGGGTAAGGTTTAGGGTTAGCTTTAAGAGCTAGGGTTAGGTTTAATGGTTAGGATTAGGATTAGGGTTAAGGGTTAGGGTAAGGCTTAGGGGTAATTGTGAAGGGTTAGGGTCAAGGGTTAGGGTTTTTGTTAGGCATAGCTTTGGGGTTAGAAGTAAGGTTTACTGTCAGTGTTAATGTTGTAGGTTGGGTAACAGTTAGGGTTAGCGGTTTAGAATTAGGGTTAGGGATTAGGTGTCACAGTGATGACTAGGAGATAGGGTTAGAATTGTGGGATAGGGGTTGTTCTCAGGAAATGGGTTATGCATTTACGTTAGGATAAGAGGTTAAAGTTAGGCGCACGGTGAGGTTTACGTGTTAAGGGGAGAAATAGGAACAGGGTTGGGTGTTATGTTAAGGGTTAGGGTTATCTGTTAAAGGTATTGTTTATGCTTAGCGCACGGGCCCTGTCTGCATTAGGCGGGCAGGGGGAGTTTAGGGGGCTGGGATTGTACCCGGGAACCCACTCTATCATACTCTGGGTATGGGCCCGTGGTTTTCATGCAGGACACAGTGGTAGAGCCTCCTTTCACGCATGGCATGGGAGGATTGCAGGCTTTCTAAACTCTAAGAAAGCAAGAAGTCTGAGAATTAGATTTAGGGTTAGGATTATGTTTAGGGTTAAGGATGAAGTTTAGTGTTAGGGTGAGGGCTTAGGGTTAGGGTTAAAGGTTACTCCTAGGTTTAACGGTTACACTTTGGTTTCGGGTTGAGGTTTACGGTTAGGGTTAAGATGAAGGGTTAGGGTTTGGTACAGGTTTAGGGTTAAGTGTTAGGTTTAGGGTTGAAGATTAGGATTAGAGTTAGGATTAAAGGTTAGCGTGAGAGTTAACGCTTAGGATTAAGGTTAAGAGTTAGGGTTTAGGGTTAGGGCTACGGTTAGTTTTAGGGTTAGAGTTATGTGCTGTTGTTTGTGTTAGAGGTTAGGGTTAGATTTACTGGTGACGGTTAGGGTTACGTTTAGGGTTTAGCATTAGGGTTAGGGTTAGGGTTAGGGTTAAGGGATAGGATTAGGGTTAAGTGTTGGGCTTAGGGTTAGGGTTTAGTGTTAGGGTTATCATTAAGGATTAGGGGTAGGGTCAGGGTTAAATGCTTGGGTGCGGGTAATGGTTAGGGTCAGGGTTAAGGTTCACAGATAGGGTTAGTGTTAAGGGTTACGGGTAGGTTTAGGGTTCAGGGTAAGAGTTAGCATTAGGGCTTAAGGTTAGGATTAGGCGGTAGGTTAGATTTAGGGTTAGATCTAGGCGTTAGGGTAAGGGCTAGCGTTAGGGTTAAGAGATAGGGTTAGGTTTAATGCTTAGGATTAGGGTTAGGGTTTGGGGTTAAAGTAAGTGTTAGGGGTTAGGTTTAAGGATCAAAGGTTAGAGTTATTTTTAGCTGGAGTGTTAGGGATAGGGATAAGGGATCCCATTAGCATTAAGGGTCTTCCTTATTGTAGGGTTAAGGGTTACGCTTAGAGTTAAAGGTGAAGGTTAGGGTTAGTGTTAAGATTTAGGGTGAGGGTTAACGGTTAGGGTAAAGGTTAAGCGTTAAGGTTAGGGATTAGTGATTAGGGTTTTTGGTTAGTGTTAGGGTTAGCGGTTAGGAGTTAGTGTTTTATGAAGGGGTATGGTTAGAATTAGGACTGGGGTTAGAGTTAGGGTGAGGTATAGGGGTTAGGTTTAGGGGTTAGTTTTAGGGTAAAAGGATAGGATTAGGGTTACGGGTTGGGCTTAGGTTTAGGGTTAAAGTTTACTGCTAGGGTTAGGGATAGGGTTCAGGGTTAGCTTTAGGGGTTCTGGTTAGGGTTAGGTGTTAGGTTAGTGTCAGGGTTAGGTCTAGTCGTGAGGGTAAGGTTTAGGCTTAGCTTTAAGAGCTAGGGTTAGGTTTAATGGTTAGGATTAGGATTAGGGTTAAGGGTTAGCGTAAGGCTTAGGGGTTTGGGTGAAGGGTTAGGGTTTTTGTTAGGCATAGCGTTGGGGTTAGAAGTAAGGGTTACTGTCAGTGTTAGGGTTGTAGGTAGGGTTCCGGTTAGGGTTAGCAGTTTAGAATTAGGGTTAGGGATTAGGTGTTCCAGTGATGACTAGGAGATAGGGTTAGAATTATGGAATAGGGGTTGTTCTCAGGGAATGGGTTATGCATTAACGTTAGGATAATAGGTTATAGTTAGGATCATGGTGAGGTTTACGTGTTAAGGGGAGAAATAGGAACAGTGTTGGGTGTTATGTTCAGGGTTAGGGTTATCTGTTGAAGGTATTGTTTATGCTTAGCGCACGGGCCCTGTCTGCATTAGGCGGGCGGGGGGAGTTTAGGGGGCTGGGATTGTACCCGGGAACCCACTCTATCATACTCTGGGTATGGGCCCGTGGGTTTCATGCAGGACACAGTGGCAGAGCCTCCTTTCACGCATGGCATGGGCGGATTGCAGGCTTTCTAATCTCTAAAAAGCAAGAAGTCTGAGAATTAGATTTAGGGTTAGGATTATGTTTAGGGTTAAGGATGAAGTTTAGTGTTAGGGTGAGGGCTTAAGGTTAGGGATTAGGGTTAGGGTTAAAGGTTACTCTTAGGTTTAACGGTTACAGTTCGGTTTAGGGTTGAGGTTTACGGTTAGGGTTAAGATGAGGGGTTAGGGTTTGGTAGACGTTTAGGGTTAAGTGTTAGGTTTAGGGTTGAAGATTAGGATTAGGGTTAGGATTAAAGGTTAGCGTGAGAGTTAACGCTTAGGGTTAAGGTTAAGAGTTAGGGTTTACGGTTAGGCTTAGGGTTAGATTTAGGGTTAGAGTTATGTGCTATGGTGTGTGTTAGGGGTTAGGGTTAGGTTTACTGTTCACGGTTAGGGTTGGGTTTAGGGGTTAGCATTAGGGTTAGGGATTATGTTTAGGGTAAGGGTCTAGAGTTAATGTTGGGCTTTAGGCTCGGGGCTTAGTTTCAGGGTCAGGGGTTAGCGTTGGTGGTAGGGCTTAGCTTTAGCGGTCAGTTTAAGGGCACAGGACCTGGTTAATCTACGGTGAGAGGGGTGCGGTCTGAGTCACCACGAAAGCACAACATCATTCCCTGGGCCTTGGGACAGGACCTCCATGCAGGACTCAGGCGGAGCCTCATCTCACACATGGCATGGCTGTATTGTAGGCTTGCTTCACTCTGGGAATGGAAGTAGTGTGAGAATTAGGGTTGGGGTTGGGGTTAGGGTTTTTCGTGTTAGGGGTTAGGTTTCGAGTCAGGGTTAGGTGCTAGGGATTAGTGGTTAGGGTTAGAGTTAGTGTTAGGGGTAAGGTGTTAAGTCTGGGTTAGGGGGCCAGGGTAAGGTTTAGGGTTGGAGTTAGCGTTAGGTTTAGGGGTTAGGGTTAAGGGATAGGGTTAGGATTCAGGGTGAGGTTTAGAGGGTTAACAGTTGGGGTTAGGCTTAGGAGTTAGGGATAGTGTTAGGGTTAAGGGTTAGGAGCTTGGTTCAGGTTTAAGGTTAGCATTAGGGGTTGGGGTTAGTGTTAACTGTAGGTCAGTGTTGGGGTTAGATCTCTAGGCATTAGGGTAAAGGTTAGGGTTAGGGTTAAGAGTTAGGGTTCTGTTTAATGGTTAGGATTGGGAATAGGTTAAGGGTTAGGGTTAAGGTTGGGGTTATGACGAAGGATCAACGGTTAGGGTTACTTTTAGGCGTAGGGTTAGGGTAAGGGGTTAGGGTTAGTGTTAGTGTTGTTGGTCGGGTTAAGGTTAGGGTTGGCGCTTCAGAATTAGGGATTAGGTGTTACGGTTATAGCTAGGAGGTAGGGTTATAATGACGGTATAGGGCTTGTTCTCAGGGTGTCATGCATTAACGTTAAGATATCGGGTTAAAGTTAGGGTTATGGTGAGGTTTACCTGTTAAGGTGAGCAGTAGGATCAGGGTTAGGTGTTATGTTGTGGGTTAGGCTTATGGGTGAGGGGTAGGGTTTATGCTTAGGGCACGGGCCCTGTATGCCCTAGGAGGCAAAGTTAGGTGTCTCTGATGGTCGCTGGGAACCCACTCCACCGCACGCAGTGTATGGGCCTCTGGGTTTCATGCAGGACACTGTGGCAGAGCCTCCTTTCACGCATGGCGTGGGAGGATTGCAGGCTTTCTAAACTCTAAGAAAGCAAGAAGTCTGAGAATTAGATTTAGGGTTAGGATTATGTTTAGGGTTAAGGATGAAATTTAGTGTTAGGGTGAGGGTTTAGGGTTAGGGATTAGGGTTAGGGTTAAAGGTTACTCTTAGGTTTAACGGTTACACTTTGGTTTCGGGTTGAGGTTTACGGTTAGGGTTAAGATGAAGGGTTAGGGTTTGGTACAGGGTTAGGGTTAAGTGTTAGGTTTAGGGTTGAAGATTAGGATTAGGGTTAGGATTAAAGGTTAGCGTGAGAGTTAACGCTTAGGGTTAAGGTTAAGTGTTAGGGTTTAGGGTTAGGGCTAGGGTTAGTTTTAGGGTTAGAGTTATGTGCTGTGGTTTGTGTTAGAGGTTAGGGTTAGGTTTACTGTTCACGGTTAGGGTTACGTTTAGGGGTTAGGGTTAGGGTTAGGGTTAAGGGATAGGATTAGGGTTAAGTGTTGGGCTTAGGGTTAGGGTTAAGTGTTAGGGTTATCATTAAGGATTAGGGGTAGGGTCAGGGTTAAATGCTTGGGTGCGGGTAATGGTTAGGGTCAGGGTTAAGGTTCACAGATAGGGTTAGTGTTAAGGGTTACGGATAGGTTTAGGGTTCAGGGTTAGAGTTAGCATTTGGGCTTAAGGTTAGGATTAGGCGGTAGGTTAGATTTAGGGTTAGATCTAGGCGTTAGGGTAAGGGCTAGCGTTAGGGTTAAGAGATAGGGTTAGGTTTAATGCTTAGGATTAGGGTTAGGGTTTGGGGTTAAAGTAACTGTTAGGGGTTAGGTTTAAGGATCAAAGGTTAGGGTTATTTTTAGCTGGAGTGTTAGGGTTAGGGATAAGATATCCCATTAGCATTAAGGGTCTTCCTTACTGTAGGGTTAAGGGTTAGGCTTAGAGTTAAAGGTTCAGGTTAGGGTTAGTGTTAAGATTTAGGGTGAGGGTTAACGGTTAGGGTAAAGGTTAAGCGTTAAGGTTAGGGATTAGTGATTAGGGTTTTTGGTTAGTGTTAGGGTTAGCGGTTAGGAGTTAGTGTTTTATGAAGGTGTATGGTTAGAATTAGGACTGGGGTTAGAGTTAGGGTGAGGTATAGGGATTAGGTTTAGGGGTTAGTTTTAGGGTAAAAGGATAGGATTAGGGTTACGGGTTGGGCTTAGGTTTAGGGTTAAAGTTTACTGCTAGGGTTAGGGATAGGGTTCAGGGTTAGCTTTAGGGGTTCTGGTTAGGGTTAGGTGTTAGGTTAGTGTCAGGGTTAGGTCTAGTCGTGAGGGTAAGGTTTAGGGTTAGCTTTAAGAGCTAGGGTTAGGTTTAATGGTTAGGATTAGGATTAGGGTTAAGGGTTAGCGTAAGGCTTAGGGGTTTGGGTGAAGGGTTAGGGTTTTTGTTAGGCATAGCGTTGGGGTTAGAAGTAAGGGTTACTGTCAGTGTTAGGGTTGTAGGTAGGGTTCCGGTTAGGGTTAGTGGTTTAGAATTAGGGTTCGGGATTAGGTGTTCCAGTGATGACTAGGAGATAGGGTTAGAATTATGGGATAGGGTTTGTTCTCAGGGAATGGGTTATGCATTAACGTTAGGATAATAGGTTAAAGTTAGGATCATGGTGAGGTTTACGTGTTAAGGGGAGAAATATAAACAGGGTTGGGTGTTATGTTCAGGGTTAGGGTTATCTGTTAAAGGTATTGTTTATGCTTAGCGCACGGGCCCTGTCTGCATTAGGCGGGCGGGGGGAGTTTAGGGGGCTGGGATTGTACCCGGGAACCCACTCTATCATACTCTGGGTATGGGCCCGTGGGTTTCATGCAGGACACAGTGGTAGAGCCTCCTTTCACGCATGGCATGGGCGGATTGCAGGCTTTCTAAACTCTAAGAAAGCAAGAAGTCTGAGAATTAGATTTAGGGTTAGGATTATGGTTAGGGTTAAGGATGAAGTTTAGTGTTAGGGTGAGGGCTTAAGGTTAGGGATTAGGGTTAGGGTTAAAGGTTACTCTTAGGTTTAACGGTTACAGTTCGGTTTAGGGTTGAGGTTTACGGTTAGGGTTAAGATGAGGGGTTAGGGTTTGGTAGACGTTTAGGGTTAAGTGTTAGGTTTAGGGTTGAAGATTAGGATTAGGGTTAGGATTAAAGGTTAGCGTGAGAGTTAACGCTTAGGGTTAAGGTTAAGAGTTAGGGTTTACGGTTAAGCTTAGGGTTAGATTTAGGGTTAGAGTTATGTGCTATGGTGTGTGTTAGGGGTTAGGGTTAGGTTTACTGTTCACGGTTAGGGTTGGGTTTAGGGGTTAGCATTAGGGTTAGGGATTATGTTTAGGGTAAGGGTCTAGAGTTAATGTTGGGCTTTAGGCTCGGGGCTTAGTTTCAGGGTCAGGGGTTAGCGTTGGTGGTAGGGCTTAGCTTTAGCGTTCAGTTTAAGGGCACAGGACCTGGTTAATCTACGGTGAGAGGGGTGCGGTCTGAGTCACCACGAAAGCACAACATCATTCCCTGGGCCTTGGGACAGGACCTCCATGCAGGACTCAGGCGGAGCCTCATCTCACACATGGCATGGCTGTATTGTAGGCTTGCTTCACTCTGGGAATGGAAGTAGTGTGAGAATTAGGGTTGGGGTTGGGGTTAGGGTTTTTCGTGTTAGGGGTTAGGTTTCGAGTCAGGGTTAGGTGCTAGGGATTAGTGGTTAGGGTTAGAGTTAGTGTTAGGGGTAAGGTGTTAAGTCTGGGTTAGGGGGCCAGGGTAAGGTTTAGGGTTGGAGTTAGCGTTAGGTTTAGGGGTTAGGGTTAAGGGATAGGGTTAGGATTCAGGGTGAGGTTTAGAGGGTTAACAGTTGGGGTTAGGCTTAGGGGTTAGGGATAGTGTTAGGGTTAAGGGTTAGGAGCTTGGTTCAGGTTTAAGGTTAGCATTAGGGGTTGGGGTTAGTGTTAACTGTAGGTCAGTGTTGGGGTTAGATCTCTAGGCATTAGGGTAAAGGTTAGGGTTAGGGTTAAGAGTTAGGGTTCTGTTTAATGGTTAGGATTGGGAATAGGTTAAGGGTTAGGGTTAAGGTTGGGGTTATGACGAAGGATCAACGGTTAGGGTTACTTTTAGGCGTAGGGTTAGGGTAAGGGGTTAGGGTTAGTGTTAGTGTTGTTGGTCGGGTTAAGGTTAGGGTTGGCGCTTCAGAATTAGGGATTAGGTGTTACGGTTATAGCTAGGAGGTAGGGTTATAATGACGGTATAGGGCTTGTTCTCAGGGTGTCATGCATTAACGTTAAGATATCAGGTTAAAGTTAGGGTTATTGTGAGGTTTACCTGTTAAGGTGAGCAGTAGGATCAGGGTTAGGTGTTATGTTGTGGGTTAGGCTTATGGGTGAGGGGTAGGGTTTATGCTTAGGGCACGGGCCCTGTATGCCCTAGGAGGCAAAGTTAGGTGTCTCTGATGGTCGCTGGGAACCCACTCCACCGCACGCAGTGTATGGGCCTCTGGGTTTCATGCAGGACACTGTGGCAGAGCCTCCTTTCACGCATGGCGTGGGAGGATTGCAGGCTTTCTAAACTCTAAGAAAGCAAGAAGTCTGAGAATTAGATTTAGGGTTAGGGTTATGGTTAGGGTTAAGGATGAAGTTTAGTGTTAGGGTGAGGGCTTAGGCTTAGGGATTACGGTTAGGGTTAAAGATTACTCTTAGATTTAATGGTTACACTTTGGTTTAGGGTTGAGGTTTAAGGTTAGGGTTAAGATGAGGGGTTAGGGTTTGGTACAGGATTAGGGTTATGTGTTAGGTTTAGGGTTGAAGATTAGGATTAGGGTTAGGATTAAAGGTTAGCGTGAGAGTTAACGCTTAGGGTTAAGGTTAGGAGTTAGGGTTTAGGGTTAGGGTTAGGGTTAGGGTTAGTTTTAGGGTTAGAGTTATGTGCTATGGTTTGTGTTAAAGGTTAGGGTTAGGTTTACTGGTGACGGTAAGGGTTACGTTTAGGGGTTAGCATTAGGGTTAGGGTTAGGGTTAAGGGATAGGATTGGGGTTAAGTGTTGGGCTTAGGGTTAGGGTTTAGTGTTAGGGTTATCATTAAGGATTAGGGGTAGGGTCAGGGTTAAATGCTTGGGTGCGGGTAATGGTTAGGGTCAGGGTTAAGGTTCACGGATAGGGTTAGTGTTAAAGGTTACGGGTAGGTTTAGGGTTCAGGGTTAGAGTTAGCATTAGGGCTTAAGGTTAGGATTAGGCGGTAGGTTAGATTTAGGGTTAGATCTAGGCGTTAGGGTAAGGGCTAGCATTAGGGTTAAGAGATAGGGTTAGGTTTAATGCTTAGGATTAGGGTTAGGGTTTGAAGTTAAAGTAAGTGTTAGGGGATAGGTTTAAGGATCAAAGGTTAGGGTTATTTTTAGCTGTAGTGTTAGGGTTAGGGATAAGGGATCCCATTAGCATTAAGGGTCTTCCTTACTGTAGGGTTAAGGGTTAGGCTTAGAGTTAAAGGTTAAGGTTAGGGTCAGTGTTAAGATTTAGGGTGAGCGTTAACGGTTAGGGTAAAGGTTAAGCATTAGGGTTAGGGATTACTGATTAGGGTTTTTGGTTAGTGTTAGGGTTAGCGGTTAGGAGTTAGTGTTTTATGAAGGGGTATGGTTAGAATTAGGATTGGGGTTAGAATTAGGGTGAGGTATAGGGGTTAGGTTTAGGGGTTAGTTTTAGGGTAAAAGGATAGGATTAGGGTTACGGGTTGGGCTTAGGTTTAGGGTTAAAGTTTACTGCTAGGGTTAGGGATAGGGTTCAGGGTTAGCTTTAGGGGTTCTGGTTAGGGTTAGGTGTTTGTTTAGTGTCAGGGTTAGGTCTAGTCGTGAGGGTAAGGTTTAGGGTTAGCTTTAAGAGCTAGGGTTAGGTTTAATGGTTAGGATTAGGATTAGGGTTAAGGGTTAGGGTAAGGCTTAGGGGTAATGGTGAAGGGTTAAGGTCAAGGGTTAGGGTTTTTGTTAGGCATAGCTTTGGAGTTAGAAGTAAGGTTTACTGTCAGTGTTAATGTTGTAGGTTGGGTTACAGTTAGATTTAGCGGTTTAGAATTAGGGTTAGGGATTAGGTGTCACAGTGATGACTAGGAGATAGGGTTAGAATTGTGGGATAGGGGTTGTTCTCAGGAAATGGGTTATGCATTTACGTTAGGATAAGAGGTTAAAGTTAGGCGCACGGTGAGGTTTACGTGTTAAGGGGAGAAATAGGAACAGGGTTGGGTGTTATGTTCAGGGTTAGGGTTATCTGTTGAAGGTATTGTTTATGCTTAGCGCACGGGCCCTGTCTGCATTAGGCGGGCGGGGGGAGTTTAGGGGGCTGGGATTGTACCCGGGAACCCACTCTATCATACTCTGGGTATGGGCCCGTGGTTTTCATGCAGGACACAGTGGTAGAGCCTCCTTTCACGCATGGCGTGGGAGGATTGCAGGCTTTCTAAACTCTAAGAAAGCAAGAAGTCTGAGAATTAGATTTAGGGTTAGGATTATGGTTAGGGTTAAGGATGAAATTTAGTGTTAGGGTGAGGGTTTAGGGTTAGGGATTAGGGTTAGGGTTAAAGGTTACTCTTAGGTTTAACGGTTACACTTTGGTTTCGGGTTGAGGTTTACGGTTAGGGTTAAGATGAAGGGTTAGGGTTTGGTACAGGTTTAGGGTTAAGTGTTAGGTTTAGGGTTGAAGATTAGGATTAGGGTTAGGATTAAAGGTTAGCGTGAGAGTTAACGCTTAGGGTTAAGGTTAAGTGTTAGGGTTTAGGGTTAGGGCTAGGGTTAGTTTTAGGGTTAGAGTTATGTGCTGTGGTTTGTGTTAGAGGTTAGGGTTAGGTTTACTGTTCACGGTTAGGGTTACGTTTTGGGGTTAGGGTTAGGGTTAGGGTTAAGGGATAGGATTAGGGTTAAGTGTTGGGCTTAGGGTTAGGGTTAAGTGTTAGGGTTATCATTAAGGATTAGGGGTAGGGTCAGGGTTAAATGCTTGGGTGCGGGTAATGGTTAGGGTCAGGGTTAAGGTTCACAGATAGGGTTAGTGTTAAGGGTTACGGATAGGTTTAGGGTTCAGGGTTAGAGTTAGCATTTGGGCTTAAGGTTAGGATTAGGCGGTAGGTTAGATTTAGGGTTAGATCTAGGCGTTAGGGTAAGGGCTAGCGTTAGGGTTAAGAGATAGGGTTAGGTTTAATGCTTAGGATTAGGGTTAGGGTTTGGGGTTAAAGTAAGTGTTAGGGGTTAGGTTTAAGGATCAAAGGTTAGGGTTATTTTTAGCTGGAGTGTTAGGGTTAGGGATAAGGGATCCCATTAGCATTAAGGGTCTTCCTTACTGTAGGGTTAAGGGTTAGGCTTAGAGTTAAAGTTGAAGGTTAGGGTTAGTGTTAAGATTTAGGGTGAGGGTTAACGGTTAGGGTAAAGGTTAAGCGTTAAGGTTAGGGATTAGTGATTAGGGTTTTTGGTTAGTGTTAGGGTTAGCGGTTAGGAGTTAGTGTTTTATGAAGGTGTATGGTTAGAATTAGTACTGGGGTTAGAGTTAGGGTGAGGTATAGGGATTAGGTTTAGGGGTTAGTTTTAGGGTAAAAGGATAGGATTAGGGTTACGGGTTGGGCTTAGGTTTAGGGTTAAAGTTTACTGCTAGGGTTAGGGATAGGGTTCAGGGTTAGTTTTAGGGGTTCTGGTTAGGGTTAGGTGTTAGGTTAGTGTCAGGGTTAGGTCTAGTCGTGAGGGTAAGGTTTAGGGTTAGCTTTAAGAGCTAGGGTTAGGTTTAATGGTTAGGATTAGGATTAGGGTTAAGGGTTAGCGTAGGCTTAGGGGTTTGGGTGAAGGGTTAGGGTTTTTGTTAGGCATAGCGTTGGGGTTAGAAGTAAGGGTTACTGTCAGTGTTAGGGTTGTAGGTAGGGTTCCGGTTAGGGTTAGTGGTTTAGAATTAGGGTTCGGGATTAGGTGTTCCAGTGATGACTAGGAGATAGGGTTAGAATTATGGGATAGGGGTTGTTCTCAGGGAATGGGTTATGCATTAACGTTAGGATAATAGGTTAAAGTTAGGATCATGGTGAGGTTTACGTGTTAAGGGGAGAAATATAAACAGGGTTGGGTGTTATGTTCAGGGTTAGGGTTATCTGTTAAAGGTATTGTTTATGCTTAGCGCACGGGCCCTGTCTGCATTAGGCGAGCGGGGGGAGTTTAGGGGGCTGGGATTGTACCCGGGAACCCACTCTATCATACTCTGGGTATGGGCCCGTGGGTTTCATGCAGGACACAGTGGTAGAGCCTCCTTTCACGCATGGCATGGGAGGATTGCAGGCTTTCTAAACTCTAAGAAAGCAAGAAGTCTGAGAATTAGATTTAGGGTTAGGATTATGGTTAGGGTTAAGGATGAAGTTTAGTGTTAGGGTGAGGGCTTAAGGTTAGGGATTAGGGTTAGGGTTAAAGGTTACTCTTAGGTTTAACGGTTACAGTTCGGTTTAGGGTTGAGGTTTACGGTTAGGGTTAAGATGAGGGGTTAGGGTTTGGTAGACGTTTAGGGTTAAGTGTTAGGTTTAGGGTTGAAGATTAGGATTAGGGTTAGGATTAAAGGTTAGCGTGAGAGTTAACGCTTAGGGTTAAGGTTAAGAGTTAGGGTTTACGGTTAGGCTTAGGGTTAGATTTAGGGTTAGAGTTATGTGCTATGGTGTGTGTTAGGGTTTAGGGTTAGGTTTACTGTTCACGGTTAGGGTTGGGTTTAGGGGTTAGCATTAGGGTTAGGGATTATGTTTAGGGTAAGGGTCTAGAGTTAATGTTGGGCTTTAGGCTCGGGGCTTAGTTTCAGGGTCAGGGGTTAGCGTTGGTGGTAGGGCTTAGCTTTAGCGGTCAGTTTAAGGGCACAGGACCTGGTTAATCTACGGTGAGAGGGGTGCGGTCTGAGTCACCACGAAAGCACAACATCATTCCCTGGGCCTTGGGACAGGACCTCCATGCAGGACTCAGGCGGAGCCTCATCTCACACATGGCATGGCTGTATTGTAGGCTTGCTTCACTCTGGGAATGGAAGTAGTGTGAGAATTAGGGTTGGGGTTGGGGTTAGGGTTTTTCGTGTTAGGGGTTAGGTTTCGAGTCAGGGTTAGGTGCTAGGGATTAGTGGTTAGGGTTAGAGTTAGTGTTAGGGGTAAGGTGTTAAGTCTGGGTTAGGGGGCCAGGGTAATGTTTAGGGTTGGAGTTAGCGTTAGGTTTAGGGGTTAGGGTTAAGGGATAGGGTTAGGATTCAGGGTGAGGTTTAGAGGGTTAACAGTTGGGGTTAGGCTTAGGGGTTAGGGATAGTGTTAGGGTTAAGGGTTAGGAGCTTGGTTCAGGTTTAAGGTTAGCATTAGGGGTTGGGGTTAGTGTTAACTGTAGGTCAGTGTTGGGGTTAGATCTCTAGGCATTAGGGTAAAGGTTAGGGTTAGGGTTAAGAGTTAGGGTTCTGTTTAATGGTTAGGATTGGGAATAGGTTAAGGGTTAGGGTTAAGGTTGGGGTTATGACGAAGGATCAACGGTTAGGGTTACTTTTAGGCGTAGGGTTAGGGTAAGGGGTTAGGGTTAGTGTTAGTGTTGTTGGTCGGGTTAAGGTTAGGGTTGGCGCTTCAGAATTAGGGATTAGGTGTTACGGTTATAGCTAGGAGGTAGGGTTATAATGACGGTATGGGGCTTGTTCTCAGGGTGTCATGCATTAACGTTAAGATATCGGGTTAAAGTTAGGGTTATGGTGAGGTTTACCTGTTAAGGTGAGCAGTAGGATCAGGGTTAGGTGTTATGTTGTGGGTTAGGCTTATGGGTGAGGGGTAAGTTTTATGCTTAGGGCACGGGACCTGTATGCCCTAGGAGGCAAAGTTAGGTGTTTGTGATGGTCGCTGGGAACCCACTCTACGGTACGCAGTGTATGGGCCTCTGGGTTTCATGCAGGACACTGTGGCAGAGCCTCCTTTGACGCATGGCGTGGGAGGATTGCAGGCTTTCTAAACTCTAAGAAAGCAAGAACTCTGAGAATTAGATGTAGGGTTAGGGTTATGGTTAGTGTTAAGGATGAAGTTTAGTGTTAGGGTGAGGGCTTAGGCTTAGGGATTACGGTTAGGGTTAAATGTTACTCTTAGATTTAACGGTTACACTTTGGTTTAGGGTTGAGGTTTAAGGTTAGGGTTAAGATGAGGGGTTAGGGTTTGGTACAGGGTTAGGGTTAAGTGTTAGGTTTAGGGTTGAAGATTAGGATTAGGGTTAGGATTAAAGGTTAGCGTGAGAGTTAACGCTTAGGGTTAAGGTTAAGAGTTAGGGTTTAGGGTTAGGGTTAGGGTTAGGGTTAGTTTTAGGCTTAGAGTTATGTGCGATGGTTTGTGTTAGAGGTTAGGGTTAGGTTTACTGTTCACGGTTAGGGTTACGTTTAGGGGTTAGCATTAGGGTTAGGGTTAGGGTTAGGGTTAAGGGATAGGATTAGGGTTAAGTGTTGGGCTTAGGGTTAGGGTTTAGTGTTAGGGTTATCATTAAGGATTAGGGTTAGGGTCAGGGTTAAATGCTTGGGTGCGGGTAATGGTTAGGGTCAGGGTTAAGGTTCACGGATAGGGTTAGTGTTAAGGGTTACGGGAAGGTTTAGGGTTCAGGGTTAGCGTTAGCATTAGGGCTTAAGGTTAGGATTAGGCGGGAGGTTAGATTTAGGGTTAGAACTAGGCGTTAGGGTAAGGGCTAGCGTTAGGGTTAAGAGATAGGGTTAGGTTTAATGCTTAGGATTAGGGTTAGGGTTTGGCGTTAAAGTAAGTGTAGGGTTAGGTTTAAGGATCAAAGGTTAGGGTTATTTTTAGCTGTAGTGTTAGGGTTAGGGAAAAGGGATCCCATTAGCATTAAGGGTCTTCCTTACTGTAGGGTTAAGGGTTAGGCTTAGAGTTAAAGGTTAAGGTTAGGGTCAGTGTTAAGAATTAGGGTGAGGGTTAACTGTTAGGGTAAAGGTTAAGCGTTAGGGTTAGGGATTAGCGATTAGGGTTTTTGGTTAATGTTAGGGTTAGAGGTTAGGAGTTCGTGTTTTATGAAGGGGTATGGTTAGAATTAGGATTGGGGTTAGAGTTAGGGTTAGGTATAGGGGTTAGGTTTAGTGGTTAGTTTTAGGGTAAAAGGATAGGATTAGGGTTATGGGTTGGGCTTAGGTTTAGGGTTAAAGTTTACTGCTAGGGTTAGGGATAGGGTTCAGGGTTAGCTTTAGGGGTTCTGGTTAGGATTAGGTGTTAGGTTAGTGTCAGTGTTAGGTCTAGTCGTGAGGGTAAGGTTTAGGGTTAGCTTTAAGAGCTAGGGTTAGGTTTAATCGTTAGGATTAGGATTAGGGTTAAGGGTTAGGGTAAGGCTTAGGGGTTTGGTGAAGGGTTAGGGTTTTTTTTAGGCATAGCGTTGGGGTTAGAAGTAAGGGTTACTGTCAGTGTTAGGGTTGTAGGTAGGGTTCCGGTTAGGGTTAGCGGTTTAGAATTAGGGTTAGGGATTAGGTGTTCCAGTGATGACTAGGAGATAGGGTTAGAATTATGGGAGAGGGGTTGTTCTCAGGGAATGGGTTATGCATTAACATTAGGATAAGAGGTTAAAGTTAGGCGCACGGTGAGGTTTACGTGTTAAGGGGAGAAATAGGAACAGGGTTGGGTGTTATGTTCAGGGTTAGGGTTATCTGTTAAAGGTATTGCTTATGCTTAGCGCACGGGCCCTGTCTGCACTAGGAGGGCGGGGGGAGTTTAGGGGGCTGGGATTGTACCCGGGAACCCACTCTATCATACTCTGGGTATGGGCCCGTGGGTTTCATGCAGGACACAGTGGTAGAGCCTCCTTTCAGGCATGGCATGGGAGGATTGCAGGCTTTCTAAACTCTAAGAAAGCAAGAAGTCTGAGAATTAGATTTAGGGTTACGATTATGGTTAGGGTTAAGGATGAAGTTTAGTGTTAGGGTGAGGGCTTAAGGTTAGGGATTAGGGTTAGGGTTAAAGGTTACTCTTAGGTTTAACGGTTACAGTTCGGTTTAGGGTTGAGGTTTACGGTTAGGGATAAGATGAGGGGTTAGGGTTTGGTAGACGTTTAGGGTTAAGTGTTAGGTTTAGGGTTGAAGATTAGGATTAGGGTTAGGATTAAAGGTTAGCGTCAGAGTTAAGGCTCAGGGTTTACTGTTAGGGTTAGGGTTAGTTTTAGGGTTAGAGTTATGTGCTATGGTTTGTGTTAGAGGTTAGGGTTAGGTTTACCGTTCACGGTTAGGGTTACGTTTAGGGTTTAGCATTAGGGTTAAGGTTAGGGTTAAGGGATAGGTTTAGGGTTAAGTGTTAGGTTTAGGGTTGAAGATTAGGATTAGGGTTAGGATTAAAGGTTAGCATGAGATTTAACGCTTAGGGATAAGGTTTAGAGTTAGGGTTTACTGTTAGGGTTAGGGTTAGTTTTAGGGTTAGAGTTATGTGCTATGGTTTGTGTTAGAGGTTAGGGTTAGGTTTACTGTTCACGGTTAGGGTTACGTTTAGGGTTTAGCATTAGGGTTAGGGATTAGTTTTAGGGTAAGGGTTTAGAGTTAGTGTTGGGCTTTAGGCTCGGGGCTTCGGTTCAGGGTCAGGGGTTAGGGTCGGTGGTACGGCGTAGCTTTAGCGGTGAGTTAAAGGGCACAACACCTGGTTAAT
Organism: Eulemur rufifrons; assembly: GCF_041146395.1. Lineage (NCBI taxonomy): Eukaryota > Metazoa > Chordata > Mammalia > Primates > Lemuridae > Eulemur > Eulemur rufifrons. Next base: position 2,935,894 of record NW_027182818.1, read on the forward strand.
CTAAGGTGAGAGGGGTGCGGTCGGAGTCATCACGAAAGCACAACATCATTCCCTGGGCCTTGGGACAGGACCTACATGCAGGACTCAGTCGGAGCCTCATCTCACACATGGCATGGCTGTATTGTAGGCTTCCTTCACTCTGGGAATGGAAGTAGTGTGAGAATTAGGGTTCGGGTTGGGGTTAAGGATTTCGACTTAGGGGTTAGGTTTCGAGTCAGGGTTAGGTGCTAGGGATTAGTGGTTAGGGTTAGAGTTAGTGTTAGGGGTTAGGTGTTAAGTCTGGGTTAGGGGGCCAGGGTAAGGTTTAGGGTTGGAGTTAGCGTTAGGGTTAGGGGTTAGGGTTAAGGGAGAGGGTTAGGTATCAGGGTGAGGGTTAGAGGGTTAACAGTTGGGGTTAAGCTTAGGGGTTAGGGATAGTGTTAGAGTTAAGGGTTAGAAGTATGGTTCAGGTTTATGTTTAGCATTAGGGGTTGGGGTTAGTGTTAACTGTAGGTCAGTGTTGGGGTTAGATCTCTAGGCATTAGGGTAAAGGTTAGGGTTAGGGTTAAGTGTTAGGGTTATGTTTAATGGTTAGGATTGGGAATAGGGTTAAGGGTTAGGGTTAAGGTTAGGGGTTATGACTAAGGATCAACCGTTAGGGTTACTTTTAGGCGTAGGTTTAGGGTAAGAGGTTAGGGTTAGTGTTAGTGTTGTTGTTCGGGTTAAGGTTAGGGTTGGCATTTCAGGATTAGGGATTAGGTGTTACGGTTATGGCTAGGAGTTAGGGTTATAATGACGGTATAGGGCTTGTTCTCAGGGTGTCATGCATTAACGTTAAGATATCGGGTTAAAGTTAGGGTTACGGTGAGGTTTACCTGTTAAGGTGAGCAGTAGGATCAGGGTTATGTGTTATGTTCTGGGTTAGGCTTATGGTTGAATGGAGGGTTTATGCTTAGGGCACGGGCCCTGTATGCCCTAGGAGGCAAAGTTAGGTGTCTGTGATGGTCGCTGGGAACCCACTCCATCGTACGCAGTGTATGGGCCTCTGGGTTTTAGGCAGGACACTGGCAGAGCGTCCTTTCACGCATGGCATGGGAGGATTGCAGGCTTTCTAAACTCTAAGAAAGCAAGAAGTCTGAGAATTAGATTTAGGGTTAGGATTATGGTTAGGGTTAAGGATGAAGTTTAGTGTTAGGGTGAGGGCTTAGGGTTAGGGATTAGGGTTAGGGTTAAAGGTTACTCTTAGATTTAACAGTTACACTTTGGTTTAGGGTTGAGGTTTACGGTTAGGGTAAAGATGAGGGGTTAGGGTTTGGTACAGGGTTAGGGTTAAGTGTTAGGTTTAGGGTTGAAGATTAGGATTAGGGTTAGGATTAAAGGTTAGCATGAGAGTTAACGCTTAGGGTTAAGGTTAAGAGTTAGCATTAGCGTTAGGGTTAGGGTTAGTTTTAGGGTTAGAGTTATGTGCCATGGTTTGTGTTAGAGGTTAGGATTAGGTTTACTGTTCATGGTTAGGGTTACGTTTAGGGGTAGCATTAGGGTTAGAGTTAGGGTTAGGGTTAAGGGATAGGATTAGGGTTAAGTGTTGAGCTTTGGGTTAGGGTTTAGTGTTAGGGTTATCCTTAAGGATTAGGGTTAGGGTCAGGGTTAAATGTTTGGGTGCGTGTAATGGTTAGGGTCTGGGTTAAGGTTTATAGATAGGGTTAGTGTTAAGGGTTACGGGTAGGTTTAGGGTTCAGGGTTTAGAGTTAGCATTAGGGCTTAAGGTTAGGATTAGGTGGTAGGTTAGATTTAGGGTTAGATCTAGGCGTTAGAGTAAGGGTTAAGAGATAGGGTTAGGTTTAATGCTTAGGATTAGGGTTAGGGTTTGGGGTTAAGTGTGAGGGGTTAGGTTTAAGGATCAAAGGTTAGGGTTATTTTTAGCTGTAGTGTTAGGTTTAGGGATAAGGGATAAGATTGGCGTAAGGGTTTTTCTTACTGTTAGGGTTAAGGGTCAGGCTTAGATTAAAGGTTAAGGTTAGGGTCAGTGTTAAGGGTTAGGGTGAGGGTTAACGGTTAGGGTAAAGGTTAAGCGTTAGGGTTAGGGATTAGCGATTAGGGTTTTTGGTAAGTGTTAGGGTTAGGAGTTCGTGTTTTATGAAGGGGTATGGTTAGAATTAGGATTGGGGTTAGTGTTAAGGTTAGGTTTTGGGGTTAGGGTTAGTGTAAAAGGATAGGATTAGGGTTAAGGGTTGGAATCAGGTTTAGGGGTAAAGTTTAGTGTTCTGGTTAATGTTTAGTGTTATGGTCCAGTTTAAGTGTTAGGGTGAGGGTTAACGGTTAGGATTAGGCTTAGAGGTTGGGGATATAGAGAGGGTTCAGTGTTAGGGTTAGGTTTAGGGTTCAGGGTTAGGGTTAGCTTTAAGTGTTATGGTTAGGGTTAGGTGTTAGGTTAGTGTCAGGGTTCGGTCTAGTCGTGAGGGTAAGGTTTAGGGTTTGCTTTAAGCGCTAGGGTTAGGTTTAATGTTTAGGATTAGGATTAGGGTTAAGGGTTAGGGTAAGGCTTAGGGGTTAGGGTGAAGGGTTAGGGTTTTTGTTAGGCATAGAGTTGGGGTTAGAAGTAAGGGTTACAGTCAGTGTTAGGGTTGTAGGTAGGGTTCCGGTTAGGGTTAGCAGTTTAGAATTAGGGTTAGGGATTAGGTGTTACAATTATGACTAGGAGATAGGGTTAGAATTATGGGATAGGGGTTGTTCTCAGGGAATGGGTTATGCATTAACGTTAGGATAAGAGGTTAAAGTTAGGCGCACGGTGAGGTTTACGTGTTAAGGGGAGAAATAGGAACAGGGTTGGGTGTTATGTTCAGGGTTAGGGTTATCTGTTAAAGGTATTGTTTATGCTTAGCGCACGGGCCCTGTCTGCATTAGGCGGGCGGGGGGAGTTTAGGGGGCTGGGATTGTACCCGGGAACCCACTCTATCATACTCTGGGTATGGGCCCGTGGGTTTCATGCAGGACACAGTGGTAGAGCCTCCTTTCACGCATGGCATGGGAGGATTGCAGGCTTTCTAAACTCTAAGAAAGGAAGAAGTCTTATAATTTGATTTTAGGGTTAGGTTTATGGATAGGGTTAAGGATAAATTTTAGTGTTAGTGTGAGGGCTTAGGGTTAGGGATTAGGGTTAGGGTTAAAGGTTACTCTTAGATTTAACGGTTACACTTTGGTTTAGGGTTGAGGTTTACGGTTAGGGTTAAGATGAGGGGTTAGAGTGTGGTACAGGGTTAGGGTTAAGTGTTAGGTTTAGGGTTGAAGATTAGGATTAGGGTTAGGATTAAAGGTTAGCATGAGAGTGAACGCTTAGTGTTAAGGTTAAGAGTTAGGGTTTAGGGCCGGGCGCGGTGGCTCACGCCTGTAATCCTACCACTCTGGGAGGCCGAGGTGGGTGGATCGTTTGAGCTCAGGAGTTCAAGACCAGCCTGAGCAAGAGCGAGACCCCATGTGTACTAAAAATAGAAAGAAATTATATGGACAGCTAAAAATATACATAGAAAAAAATTAGCCGGGCATGGTGGCGCATGCCTGTAGTCCCAGCTGCTCGGGAGGCTGAGACAGGAGGATTCCTTGAGCTCAGGAGTCTGAGGTTGCTGTGAGCTAGGCTGATGCCACGGCACTCACTCTATCTTGGGCAACAGAGTGAGACTCTCTCAAAAAAAAAAAAAAAAAAAAAGATTTAGGGTTTGGGTTATGGTTAGGGTTAGGGTTAGTTTTAGGGTTAGAGTTATGTGCTATGGTTTATGTTAGAGGTTAGGGTTAGGTTTACTGTTCACGGTTAGGGTTGGGTTTAGGGGTTAGCATTAGGGTTAGGGATTAGGTTTAGGGTAAGGGTCTAGAGTTAATGTTGGGCTTTAGGCTCGGGGCTTAGGTTCAGGGTCAGGGGTTAGCGTTGGTGGTAGGGCTTAGCTTTAGCGGTCAGTTTAAGGGCACAGGACCTGGTTAATCTACGGTGAGAGGGGTGCGGTCGGAGTCACCACGAAAGCACAACATCATTCCCTGGGCCTTGGGACAGGACCTCCATGCAGGACTCAGGCGGAGCCTCATCTGACACATGGCATGGCTGTATTGTAGGCTTGCTTCACTCTGGGAATGGAAGTAGTGTGAGAATTAGGGTTGAGGTTGGGGTTAGGGTTTTTCGTGTTAGGGGTTAGGTTTCGATTCAGGGTTAGGTGCTAGGGATTAGTGGTTAGGGTTAGAGTTAGTGTTAGGGGTAAGGTGTTAAGTCTGGGTTAGGGGGCCAGGGTAAGGTTTAGGGTTGGAGTTAGCGTTAGGTTTAGGGGTTAGGGTTAAGGGATAGGGTTAGGATTCAGGGTGAGGGTTAGAGGGTTAACAGTTGGGGTTAGGCTTAGGGGTAAGGGATAGTGTTAGGGTTAAGGGTTAGGAGCTTGGTTCAGGTTTAAGGTTAGCATTAGGGGTTGGGGTTAGTGTTAACTGTAGGTCAGTGTTGGGGTTAGATCTCTAGGCATTAGGGTAAAGGTTAGGGTTAGGGTTAAGAGTTAGGGTTATGTTTAATGGTTAGGATTGGGAATAGGGTTAAGGGTTAGGGTTAAGGTTAGGGGTTATGACTAAGGATCAACGGTTAGGGTTACTTTTAGGCGTAGGATTAGGGTAAGGGGTTAGGGTTAGTGTTAGTGTTGTTGGTCGGGTTAAGGTTAGGGTTGGCGTTTCAGAATTAGGGACTAGGTGTTACGGTTATAGCTAGGAGGTAGGGTTATAATGACGGTATAGGGCTTGTTCTCAGGGTGTCATGCATTAACGTTAAGATATCGGGTTAAAGTTAGGGTTATGGTGAGGTTTACCTGTTAAGGTGAGCAGTAGGATCAGGGTTAGGTGTTATGTTGTGGGTTAGGCTTATGGGTGAGGGGTAGGGTTTATTCTTAGGGCACGGGCCCTGTATGCTCTAGGAGGCAAAGTTAGGTGTCTGTGATGGTCGCTGGGAACCCACTCTACCGCACCCAGTGTATGGGCCTCTGGGTTTCATGCAGGACACTGTGGCAGAGCCTCCTTTCACGCATGGCGTGGGAGGATTGCAGGCTTTCTAAACTCTAAGAAAGCAAGAAGTCTGAGAATTAGATTTAGGGTTAGGGTTATGGTTAGGGTTAAGGATGAAGTTTAGTGTTAGGGTGAGGGCTTAGGCTTAGGGATTACGGTTTTGGTTAAAGGTTACTCTTAGATTTAACGGTTACACTTTGGTTTAGGGTTGAGGTTTAAGGTTAGGGTTAAGATGAGGGGTTAGGGTTTGGTACAGGGTTAGGGTTAAGTGTTAGGTTTAGGGTTGAAGATTAGGATTAGGGTTAGGATTAAAGGTTAGCGTGAGAGTTAACGCTTAGGGTTAAGGTTAAGAGTTAGGGTTTAGGGTTAGGGTTAGGGTTAGGGTTAGTTTTAGGGTTAGAGTTATGTGCTATGGTTTGTGTTAGAGGTTAGGGTTAGGTTTACTGTTCACGGTTAGGGTTACGTTTAGCGGTTAGCATTAGGGTTAGGGTTAGGGTTAGGGTTAAGGGATAGGATTAGGGTTAAGTGTTGGGCTTAGGGTTAGGGTTTAGTGTTAGGGTTATCATTAAGGATTAGGGTTAGGGTCAGGGTTAAATGCTTGGGTGCGGGTAATGGTTAGGGTCAGCGTTAAGGTTCACGGATAGGGTTACTGTTAAGGGTTACAGGTAGGTTTAGGCTTCAGGGTTAGCGTTAGCATTAAGGCTTAAGGTTAGGATTAGGCGGTAGATTAGATTTAGGGTTAGATCTAGCCGTTAGGGTAAGGGCTAGGGTTAGGGTTAAGAGATAGGGTTAGGTTTAATGCTTAGGATTAGGGTTAGGGTTTGGGGTTAAAGTAAGTGTTAGGGGTTAGGTTTAAGGTTCAAAGGTTAGGGTTATTTTTAGCTGTAGTGTTAGGGTTAGGGATAAGGGATCCCATTAGCATTAAGGGTCTTCCTTACTGTAGGGTTAAGGGTTAGGCTTAGAGTTAAAGGTTAAGGTTAGGGTCAGTGTTAAGAATTAGGGTGAGGGTTAACGGTTAGGGTAAAGGTTAAGCGTTAAGGTTAGGGATTAGTGATTAGGGTTTTTGGTTAGTGTTAGGGTTAGCGGTTAGGAGTTAGTGTTTTATGAAGGGGTATGGTTAGAATTAGGATTGGGATTAGAGTTAGGGTTAGGTATAGGGGTTAGGTTTAGGGGTTAGTTTTAGGGTAAAAGGATAGGATTAGGGTTATGGGTTGGGCTTAGTTTTTGGGTTAAAATTTACTGCTAGGGTTAGGGATAGGGTTCAGGGTTAGCTTTAGGCGTTCTGGTTAGTGTTAGGTGTTAGGTTAGTGTCAGGGTTAGGTCTAGTCGTGAGGGTAAGGTTTAGGGTTAGCTTAAGAGCCAGGGTTAGGTTTAATGGTTAGGATTAGCATTACGGTTAAGGGTTCGGGTAATGCGTAGTGGTTAGGGTGAAGGGTGAAGGGTTAGGGCTTTTGTTAGGCATAGCGTTGGGGTTAGAACTAAGGGTTCCTGTCAGTGTTAGGGTTGTAGGCAGTGTTACGGTTAGGCTTAGCGGTTGAGAATTAGGGTTAGGGATTAGGTGTTACATTTATGACTAGGAGATAGGGTTAGAATTATTGGATAGGGGATATTCTCAGGGAATGGTTTATGTATTAACGTTACGATAAGAGGTTAAAATTAGGCTCACGGTAAGGTTTACGTGTTAAGGGGAGAAATAGGAACAGGGTTAGGTGCTATGTTCAGGGTTAGGGTTATCTGTTAAAGGTATTGTTTATGCTTAGTGCACGGGCCCTGTCTGCATGAAGCTGGGGGGAGGTTAGGGGGCTGCCATTGTCACGGGGAACCCGCTGTATCGGACTCTGGGTATGGGCCCGTGGTTTTCATGCAGGACACAGTGGTAGAGTCTTCTTTCCCACATGGCATGGGAGGATTGCAGGCTTTCTAAACTCTAAGAAAGCAAGAAGTCTGAGAATTAGATTTAGGGTTAGGATTATGGTTAGGGTTCAGGATGAAGTGTAGTGTTATGGTGACGGGATAGGGTTACAGATTAGGGTTACGGTTTAAGGTTACTCTTAGGTTTAACAATTACAGTTTGTTTTAGTGTTGAGGTTTGCAGATAGGGTTAAGATGAGGGGTTATGGTTTGGTACATGGTTAGGGTTGTGTTAGGTTTAGGGTTGAAGATTAGGATTAGGGTTGGGATTAAAGGTTAGCATGAGAGTTAACGGTTAAGGTTAAGGTTAAGGGTTAGAGTTAGGGTTTAGGTTCAGGGTTAAGCGTTGGGGTTAGTTTTAGGGTTAGAGTTATGTGTTAGGGTTTGTGTTAGAGGTAGGGTTAGGTTCACTGTTCACGGTTAGGGTTACCTCTAGGGGTTAGCATTAGGGTTAGGGATTAGGTTTAGGGTAAGTGTTTACAGTTAGTGTTGGGCTTTAGGCTCGGGGCTTAGGTTCAGGGTCAGGGGTTAGGGTTGGTGGTAGGGCTTAGCTTTAGTGGTCAGTTTAAGGGCACAGGACCTGGTTAATCTACGGTGAGAGGGGTGTGGTCGGAGTCACCACGAAAGCACAACATCATTCCCTGGGCCTTGGTAGAGGACCTACATGCAGGACTCAGGCGGAGCCTCATCTCACACATGGCATGGCTGTATTGTAGGCTTGCTTTACTCTGGAAATGGAATTAGTGTGAGAATTAGGGATAGGTTTGGGGTCAGGGGTTTCGAGTTAGGGATTAGGTTTCGAGTCAGGGTCAGGTGCTAGGGATTAGTGGTTAGGGTTAGAGTTAGTGTTAGGGGTTAGGTGTTAAGTCTGGGTTCGGGGTCCAGGATTAGGTTTAGGGTTGGGGTTAGCGTTAGGGTTAGGTGTTAGGGTTAAAGTTTAGGATTAGAGTCAGGGTTAAGTGTTAGGGTGAGGCTTAACATTTAGGGTTAAGGTTAGGGGGTTATGGATAGGGTTAGGGTTAAGGGTTAGTTTTATAGTTCAGGTTTAAGGTTAGGATCAGGGGTTAGGGTTAGTGTTAACTGTAGGTCAGTGTTGGGGTTAGATCTCTAGGCATTAAGGTATAGGTTAGGGGTAGAGTTAAGTAGGGTTATGTTTAATGGTTAGGATTGGGATTAGCGTGAAGGGTTAGGGTTAAGGTTTAGGGGTTATGACTAAGTATCAATGGTTAGGGTTACTTTTAGGTGTAGGGTTAGGGTAAGTGTTTAGGGTTAGTGTTAGTGTTGTTGGTAGGATTAATGTTAGGGTTGGCGTTTCAGAATTAGGGATTAGGTGTTACGGTTATGGCTAGGAGTTAGGGTTAGAATTACGCTATAGGGCTTGTTCTCAGGGTGTCATGCATTATCGTTAATATAAGGGGTTAAAGTTAGGGTTACGGTGAGGTTTACGTGTTAAGGTGGAAAGTAGGATCAGGGTCAGGTGTTATGTTTCGGGTTAGGGTTATGGGTGAGGGGTAGGGTTTGTGCTTAGGGCACAGGCCCTGTATGCACTAGGAGGCGAAGTTAGGGGTCTGTGATGGTCGCTGGGAACCCACTCTATCGTACGCAGTGTATGGGCCTCTGGGTTTCATGCAGGACACTGTGGCAGAGCGGGCTTTCATGCATGGCTTAGTAGGATTGTAGGCTTTCAAAACTCTGAGAAAGCAAGAAGTCTGAGAGTTAGATTTAGAGTTAGTATCATGGTACGGTTTAGGGATGAGGATTAGTGATAGGTGAGGGCTTAGGGTTAGGGATTAGGGTTAGGGTTAGGGTTGTTGGTAGGGTGAAGGTTAGGGTTGGCATTTTAGAATTAAGGATGAAGTGTTACGGTTATGGCTAGGGGTTAGGATTAGAATTATGGGATAGGGCTCCTTCTCAGTGTGTTATGCATTAACGTTAAGATAAGGGGATAAGTTAGGGTTACGGGGAGGTTTATGTTTTAAGGTGAGCAATAGGATCAGGGTCAGGTGCTATGTTCAGGGTGAGGGTTATCTGTTAGGGGTAGTGTTTATATTTAGCGTACAGGCTCTGTCTGCACTGGGCGGGGGGCTGGGGTTACGGGCATGGGATTTCCCCGGGAACCCACTCTATCATACGCTAGGTATGGGCTCCTGGTTTCATGCAAGAGAGAGCTGCAGAGCCCCCTTTTACTCATGGCATGGGAGGATTTTAGGCTTTCTAAACTCTAAGAAAGCAAGAAGTCCGAGAATTAGATTTAGGGGTAGGATTATGATAATGTTTAGGGTTAGGGTTAGTGTTAAGGTGGGGTCTTAGGGTTAAGGGTTAGCGTTAGAGGTTAGTGTTAGGTTTAACAGTTACAGTTAGGTTTATGGTTAAGTTTGAGGGTTAGGGTTAAGGTTTGGGTTTAGCGTTTGACACAGGGTTAGGCTTCAGTGTTAGCTTTATGGTTAAAGATTAGGATTAGGGTTAGTGTGAGGGTTAATGGTAAGGGTCAAGATTAAGGGTTAGGGTTGGGGTTAGGGTTAGGTTTAGGGTTAGGGGTTAGGGTTAGGCTTAGGGTTAAGGGATAGGATTAGGGTTAAGTGTTGGGCTTATGGTTAGGGTTAAAGTTTAGTGTTAGGGTTAATGTTTAGTGTTATGGTCCAGTTTAAGTGTTAGGGTGAGGGTTAACAGTTAGGATTAGGCTTAGGGGTTAGGGATATAGTGAAGGATCAGTGTTAGGGTTAGGTTTAGGGTTCAGGGTTAGGGTTAGCTTTAGGGGTTATGGCTAGTGTTAGGTGTTAGGTTAGTGTCAGGGTTAGGTCTAGTCGGGAGGGTAAGGTTTAGGGTTAGCTTTAAGAGCTAGGGTTAGGTTTAATGGTTAGGATTCGGATTACGGTTAAGGGTTAGGGTAATGCGTAGGGATTAGGGTGACGGTGAAGGGTTAGGGCTTTTGTTAGGCATAGCGTTGGGGTTAGAAGTAAGGGTTCCTGTCAGTGTTAGGGTTGTAGGCAGCGTTACGGTTAGGCTTAGCGGTTGAGAATTAGGGTTAGGGATTAGGTGTCACAGTGATGACTAGGAGATAGGGTTAGAATTATTGGATAGGGGATGTTCTCAGGAAATGGGTTATGCATTAACGTTAGGATAAGAGGTTAAAGTTAGGCTCACGGTGAGGTTTACATGTTAAGGGGAGAAATAGGAACAGGGTTAGGTGCTATGTTCAGGGTTAGGGTTATCTGTTAAAGGTATTGTTTATGCTTAGCGCACAGGCCCTGTCTACATTAAGCTGGGGCGAGGTTAGGGGGCTGGGATTGTCACCGGGAACCCACTGTATCAGACTCTGTGTATGGGCCCGTGGTTTTCATGCAGGACACAGTGGTAGAGCCTCCTTTCCCACATGGCATGGGAGGATTGCAGGCTTTCTAAACTCTAAGAAAGCAAGAAGTCTGAGAATTAGATTTAGGGTTAGGATTATGGTTAGGGTTCAGGATGAAGTGTAGTGTTATGGTGAGGGGATAGGGTTACAGATTAGGGTTAGGGTTTAAGGTTACTGTTAGGTTTAACGGTTACAGTTCGTTTTAGGGTTGAGGTTTGTCGATAGGGTTAAGATGAGGGGTTAGGGTTTGGTACAGGGTTAGGGTTGTGTTAGGTTTAGGGTTGAAGATTAGGATTAGGGTTAGGATTAAAGGTTAGCATGAGAGTTAACGGTTAAGGTTAAGGTTAAGGGATAGGGTTAGGGTTTAGGTTCAGGGTTAAGGGTTAGGGTTAGTTTTAGGGTTAGAGTTATGTGTTAGGATTTGTGTTAGAGGTTAGGGTTAGGTTTACTGTTCACGGTTAGGGTTAGGTTTAGGGTTTAGCATTAGGGATAGGGATTAGGTTTAGGGTAAGTGTTTGGAGTTAGTGTTGGGCTTTAGGCTCGGGGCTTAGGTTCAGGGTCAGGGGTTAGGGTTGGTGGTAGGGCTTAGATTTAGCGGTCAGTTTAAGGGCACTGGACCTGGTTAATCTACGGTGACAGGGGTGTGGTCTGAGTCACCACGAAAGCACAACATCATTCCCTGGGCCTTGGTAGAGGACCTCCATGCAGGACTCAGGCGGAGCCTCATCTCACACATGGCATGGCTGTATTGTAGGCTTGCTTCACTCTGGGAATGGAAGTAGTGTGAGAATTAGGGTTAGGTTTGGGTTTAGGGGTTTCGAGTTAGGGGTTAGGTTTCGAGTCAGGGTCAGGTGCTAGGGATTAGTGGTTAGGGTTAGAGTTTGTGTTAGGGGTAAGGTGTTATGTCTGGGTTAGGGGGCCAGGGTTAGGTTTAGGGTTGTGGTTAGCGTTAGGGTTAGGGGTTAGGGTTAAGGGATAGGGTTAGAGTCAGGGTTAATGTTAGGGTGAGGCTTAACAGTTAGGGTTAGGGTTAGGGGGTTAGGGATAGGGTTAGGGTTAAGGGTTAGGTTTATGGTTCAGCTTTAAGGTTAGGATTTGGGGTTAGGATTAGTGTTAAGTGTAGGTCAGTGTTGGGGTTAGATATCTAGGCATTAGGGTAGAGGTTAGCGGTAGGGTTAAGTAGGGTTATGTTTAATGGTTAGGATTGGGATTAGCATGAAGGGTTAGGGTTAAGGTTTAGGGGTTATGACTAAGGATCAATGGTTAGGGTTATTTTTAGGCATAGGGTTAGGGTAAGGGTTTAGGGTTAGGGTTAGGGTTGTTGGTAGGGTGAAGGTAGGGTTGGCATTTTAGAATTAGGGATGAGGTGTTAGGGTTATGGCTGGGGATTAGATTTAGAATTATGGGATAGGGCTTCTTCTCAGGGTGTTATACATTAATGTTAAGATAAGGGGATAAGTTAGGGTTTCGGAGAGGTTTATGTTTTAAGGTGAGCAATAGGTTCAGGGTCAGGTTTTATATTGAGGGTGAGGGTTATCTGTTAGGGATAGTGTTTATACTTAGCGTACGGTCCCTGTCTGCACTGGGTGGGGGGCGGGGGTTAGAGGGATGGGATTGTCCCCGGGAACGCACTCTATCATACGCTGGGTATGGGCTCCTGGGTTTCATGCAGGACACAGTGGAAGAGCCCCCTTTTACTCATGGCATGGGAGGATTGTAGGCTTTCTTAACTCTGAGAAAGCAAGAAGTCTGAGAATTAGATTTAGGGGTAGGATTATGGTAATGTATAGAGAGGAAGATTAGTGTTAGGGTGGCCTCTGAGGGTTAGGGGTTAGCGTTAAAGGTTAGTGTTATTTTTAATAGTTACAGTTACGTTTACGGTTAAGTTTCAGGGTTAGGGTTAAGGTTTGGTTTTAGCGTTTGGCACAGGGTTAGGCTTCAGTGTTAGGTTTATGGTTAAAGATTAGGATTAGGGTTAGGGTTAAGGGTTAGTGTGAGGGTTAATGGTAAGGGTCAAGATTAAGTGTTACGGTTGGGGTTAGGGTTAGGAATAAGGCTTCGTGTAACGTTTAGGGTTAGAGTTAAGTGTTATGGTTATGGCTAGAGGTTAGGGTTAGGTTTAGGGTTCATGGTTAGGGTTACATTTAGGGGTTCGGGTTACGGGTTAAGTTTAGGGTGAGTGTTTAGTGTTACTGTTGGGCGTTAGGATAAGGGCCGAGGTTTAGGGTTAGGATTTAGGTTTAGTGTTAGGGCTTAGATTTAGTGGTTAGTTTAAGGGCACATGCTCTGTTTAATCTATGGTGGGAAGGGTGCAGACTGGGTCGCCTCAACACCACACCATCGTACCTGGGCCTCGGGCCCAGACCTACATGCAGGACTCAGGCAGAGCCTCTTCTCATTTGTGGCATGGCTCTATTGTAGGCTTGGTCAACTCTGAGAACGGAGGAAGTGTGAGAATTAGGGTTATGGTTAGGGTTATGTGTTTAGGGTTAGAGGTTAGGGTTTGAGTGAAGTTTAGCTGTTAGGAATTAGAAGTTAGGATTAGTGTGTCAGGGGTTAGGTGTTAGGTTTTTGTAAGGGGCTAGCGTTAGATTTAGGGTTAGGGTTAATGTTCGGGCGGGTTAGGGGTCAGCCTTAGGGTTAGGCTTACGAGATAGGATTAAGGTAAAGGGTGAAGGCTTAAGATTAGCAGTAAGGGTTAAGGTTAGGGTTAAGGGTTAGGGTTTCGGTCCAAGTTAAGGGTGAGAGTGAGGGTTAACAGTTGCGATTAGGGTAATAGTTTAGGGATAGTAATAGGTTTAAGGGATAGGGTTAGGGTTAGGTTTAGGGTTCGGGGTTAGGGTTAGCATTAGCGGTTAGGGTTAGGGTTAGGGGTTAGGGTTACAGTTAGGGTTAGGTCTAGGCATTATGGTAATGGTTCGTGTTAGGGTTAAGAATTAGGGTTAGGTTTAATTGTTAGGATTATGATCAGTGTAATGGTTAGGGTTAGGGTTAGCGGTTAGAGTTAGGGTTAGTGTTAGGGTTGTTTGTAGGGTGAAGGTAAAGTTTAACAGTTGAGAATTAAGGTTAGGGATTAGGTGTTACGGTTATGCTAGGAGTTAGGCTTAGAATTAAGGGATAGGGTTTGTTCTTAGGGTAAGTGTTATTCAATAACATTAGGATAGGGGGTTAAAGTTAGGGTTACAGTGAGGTTTACGTGTTAAGGTGAACAATAACATCAGGGTTAGGTGTTATGTTCAGGGTTAGGGTTATGGGTGAGGTGCAGGGTTTTTGCTTAGGGCATAGGCCCTGTCAGCACTAGCAGGGGGAGTTAGGGGGCCGTGATTGTCCCCAGGAACCCACTCTATTGTACACAGAGTATGGGCTCCTGGGTTTCATGCAGGACACTGTGGTAGAGCCAGCTTTCACGCATGGCTTTGGAGAATTGTAGGCTTTTAAAACTCTGAGATAGCAAGAAGTCTGAGAATTAGATTTAGGGTTAGGATTATGGTTAGAGTTAGGAATGAAGATTAGTCAGGGAGAGGGCTTAGGGTTAGGGCTTAAGCTTCGAGTGAGGATTAGGGGTTAGGGAGTAGGTGTTGGGTTTAGTGATAGGGTTAGGGTTTAGGGGTTAGGGTTGGGTTAGGGGCTAGGGTTAGATTTATGGTGGGGTTATGGTTAGCATTAGGGGTTAGGGTTAGGGTTAAGGGATAGGATAAGGGTTAAGCGTTAAGGCTTAGGGTTAGCGTTAAGTGTTAGGTTTAGTTTTAAGGGTTAGGGTTACAGTTCGAGTTAAGGGTTAGTGTGGGGTTAACAGTTAGGGCTAGGCTTATGGCTTAAGGATAGAGTTAGGTTTAAGGCTTAGGATTAGGGTTCAGTGTTAGGGTTAGCATTAGGGATTAGGGTTAGGGTTAGGGGTTACGTTTACTCTTAGGGTTAGGTCTAGGCGTTAGGGTACGTGTTAGTGTTAGGCTTAAGAGTTAGGGTTAGGTTTAATTGTTAGGATTAGGATCAAGGTTAAGGGTTAGGGTTAAGGTTAGGGGTTAGGGTTAAGTGTCAAGTGTTACGGTTATTTTTAGGTGTACGGTTAGGGTTAGCGGTTAGGGTTAGGGTTAGTGTTAGGGTTGTTTGTAGGGGTAAGGTAATGTTTAGCAGTTTTGAATTAGCCTTAGGGATTAGGTGTTATAATTGTGGCTAGGAGTTAGGGTTAGAATTAAGGGATAGGGGTTGTTCTTAGGGTAAGTCTTATGCATTAACGTTAGGATAACGGGTTCAAGTTAGAGTTATGGTGAGGTTGATGTGTTAAGGTGAGCAATAGTATCAGGGTGAGCTGTGATGTTCAGGGTTAGGGTTATGGGTGAGGGGTAGTGTTTATGCTTATATCACGAGCCCTCCCTGCTCTAGGAGGGGGCTTAGGGGGCTGGGATAGATGCCAGAAGCCATTCTATCATATGCTGGGTATGGGCCCCCTGGTTTCATGCCGGACACAGTGGCCGAGCCTCCTTCTACACATGGCATGGGAGGATTGTAGGCTTTGTAAACTCTGAGAAAGCAAGAAGTCTGAGAATTAAATTTAGGGCTAGGATTAGGGTTAGGGTTAGCAATATAGGTTACTGTTATGGTGAGGGCTTAGGGTTAGGGGTTTCGGTTAGGGTCAGGGTTAAAGGTTAGTGTTAGGTTTAACAGTTACAGTTAGGTTTAGGGTTAAGCTTTAAGGTTTACGGTTAGGGTTAAGATTAGGGGTTAGGTTTTGGTACAGGGTAAGGGTTAAGTGCTAGGTTTAGGGTTAAAGATTAGGATTAGGGTTAGGGTTAAGGTTTAGTGTGAGGGTTAACGGTTAGGGTTAAGGTTAAGTGTTAGGGTTATGGGTTAGGGTTAGGGTTAAGTGTTCATGTTAGGTTTAGGGTTAGAGTTAAGTGTTATGGTTAGGGTTAGGGTTTTGGGTTAGGTTTAGGGTTCATGGTTAAGGTTACATTTAGGGGTTAGGTTTAGGGTAAGCGTTTAGTGTTAGTGTTGGGCATTAGGGTCAGGGCTTAGGTTTAGGGTTAGGGGTTAGGGTCAGTGTTTGGGCTTTGATTTAGCGGTTAGTTTAAGGGTACAGGACCTGTGTAATCTATGGTGAGAAGGGTGCAGAATGTTTCCATGCGACACCACACCATCGGATCCTGGGCCTTTGGCCCAGACCTACTTGCAGGACTCATGCAGAAACTCTACTCACGCATTGCATGGTTGTATTTTAAGCTTGGTTAACTCTGAGAATGGAAGTAGTGTGAGAAATAGGGTTATGGTTAGGGTTAAGGGTTTGGTGTTAGGGGTTAGGGTTCAAGTGAGGTTTAGTGGTTAGGGACTAGGATTTAGGGTTAGTGTTAGGGTTAGGGGTTAGGGGTTAGGGGTTAGTTTTGCGTTAGGGGCTAGGGTTAGATTTATGGTTGGGGTTAGTGTTAGGGTTAGGATTAGGCATCAGGGTTAGTGTTAGGGTTAAAGGATAGGATTGGGGTTAAGTGAAAAGGCTTAGGGTTTGTGTTAAGTGTTAGGGTTGGGGTTTAGGCTTAGGGTTACGGTTCGAGTTAAGCTCTAGGGTGAGGGTTAAAGATTAGGCTTAGGATTATTGGTTAGGGATAGAGTTATGTTTAAGGGTTAGGGATAGGGTTAGGTTTAGGGTTCAGTGTTAGGGTTAGCATTAGGGGTTAGGGTTAGGGGTTAGGCGTAGTGATGTATTAAGGGCTATGGTTAGAATTAGGATTGGGGTTAGTGTTAGGTTTAGGGTTAGGGGTTAGGTTTAGGGTTAAGGGATAGGATTATGGTTAAGGGTTGGGCGTAGGTTTAGGGTTAAAATTTAGTGTTAGGGTTAAGATTTAGTGTTAGGGTCCGGTTTAAGGGTTAGGGTGAGGGTTAACGGTTAGGGTTAGGGTTAGGGGTTAGGGATATAGTTAGTATTAAGTGTTAGGGTTAGGTTTAGGGTTCAGGGTTAGGATTAGCTTTAGGGGTTATGATTAGGGTTAGGTGTTAGTTTAGTGTTAGTGTTAGGTCTAGGCGTCAGGGTAAGGTTTAGGGTTAGGGTTAAGAGCTAAGTTTGGGTTTAGTGGTTAGGATTAGGATTAGGGTTAGGAGTTAGGGTAAAGGGTCAAGGGTTAGCATTATTTTTAGCCATAGCTTTGGCGTTAGGAGTAAGGGTTAGGTTCAGTGTTAGGGTAACAGTAGGTTACCGTAACAGTAACTACGTAGGGTAACAGTTAGTGTTAGTGGTTTAGAATTAGGGTTAGGAATTAGTTGTTACAGTTATGACTAGGAGATAGGGTTAGAATTATGGGATAGGGGTTATTCTCAGGGTAAGTGTTATGCATTAACGTTAGGATAAGAGGTTAAAGTTCAGGTTACAGTGAGGTTTACATTCTAAGGTGAGCAATAGAATCAGGGTTAAACGTTATTTTCAGGGTTAGAGTTTTGGGTGAGGTGTAGAGTTTATGCTTAGGACACCGGCCTTGTCTGCATTAGGCGGGGGGCGGGAGTTAGGGGGCTGGGATTGTCACCAGGAACCCACTCTATCGTACTCTGGTTATGGGCCCCAGCGGTTCATTCAGGACACAGTGGAAGAGCCTCCTTTCACGCATGGAATGGGAGGATTGTAGGCTTTCTAAACTCTAAGAAAGCAAGAAGACTGAGAATTAGATTTAGGGTTAGGGTTAGGGTTCGGGTTAAGGATCAAGGTTAGTGTTAGGGTGAAGGCTTAGAGTTAGGGGTTACGGGTAGCGTTACAGGTTACTCTTAGTTTTAACCGTTACAGTTAGGTTCAGGGTTAAGGTTTACGGTTAGGTTTAAGGTTAGGGTTTAGGGTTTGGTACAGGATTAGGGTTAAATATTAGGTTTAGGGTTAAAGATTACGATTAAGGTTAGGTTTAAAGGTTAGTGTGAGGGTTAACAGTCAGGGTTAAAGTTAAGAGTTAGGGTTAGGGTTAGTGTTAGGATTAAGGGTTCATGTTAGGTTTAGGGTTAGAGTTAAGTGCTATGGTTAGCGCTCGAGGTTAGGGTTAGGTTTAGGGTTCACAGTTAGGGTTATGTTTAGGGGTTAGCATTAGGGTTAGGGATTAGCTTTAGGGTAAGAGTTTAGAGTTAGTGTTGGGCTTTAGGCTCAGGGCTTAGGTTTAGGGTCAGAGGTTAGGGTTGATGTTAGGGCTTAGATTTAGCGGTTAGTTTAAGGGCACAGGACCTGTTTATTCTACAGTGAGAGGGGTTAGGGTTAGGGTTAGGGTTGGCGTAAGGGTTACGGTTAGATTTAACCTTGGGGTTAGTGTTAGGGTTAGGGGTTAAAAACACCTACAGCCAGCCCTAACCCGATTTCTCACACTTCTTCCATTCTCAGAGTTAACCAAGCCTACAATACAGCCATGTCATGCGTGAGAAGAGGCTCCACCTGAGCCCTGTATGTAGGTCTTGGCCCAAGGCCCAGCGTATGGTGGTGTCGTGTCGCAGCGACCCTGTGCACCACTCTCACCATAGATTAAACAGGTCCTGTGCCCTTAAACTAACCGCTAAATCTCAGCCCGAACACTAATCCTAACCCCTAACCCGAAAAGTTATCCTTAACCCTAACTGTTAACACTCAAACTAACCCTTAACTCTAACCCTAGTCATGATCTTTAACCCTAACCCTAACACTTAACCCTAACCCTGTACCAAACCGTAACCCCTAAGCTTAACCCTAACCCTAAACCTAAACCCTAAGTCTAACTGTAACTGTTAAACCTAACAGTAACTTTTAACCCTATAACTAACCCTATCCCCTTACCCGAAGCCCTCACCCTAAGATTAAACTTCATCCCTAACCATAACGATAATCCTAACCCTAAATCTAATTCTCCGACTTCTTACTTTCTTAGAGATTGGAAAGCTTACAATCCTCCTTTACCATGCGTGAAATCAGGCTCTGCCAGAGTGTCCTACAAGAAACCCATGGGCCCATACCCTGCATACGATAGAGTGGGTTTCTGGTGACAATCGCATCCCCCTCAATCCCACTCCTAGGGCAGACAGGGCCCATACCCTAAGCAAAACCCTACCCCTCACTCATAATTCTAACCCTGATCCTATTGCTCACCTTAACACATAAACCTCACCGTAAACCTAACTATAACCACTTATTCTAACGTTAATGCATAACACTTATGCTAAGAACAACCCCTATCACTTAATACTAACCCAAACTCCTAGCCATAACAGTAACCCCTAATCCCTAACCCTAATTCTAACCACTAAACATTACCTTAACCCTACAAACAACCCTAATACTAACCCTAACCTTAAACGCTAACCCTAACCTTATCCCTAAACATAACCTTAAAAGTTTACCCTAAACCCTAACCCTATCCCCTAACCCTAAGCCTAACCCTTAATTCTGATCCTAATCCTAACAATTAAACCTAATCCTAACACTAACCCTTACCTTAATGCCTAGACCTAATCTTAGCAGTAAAACTACCTCTAACCCTAACCCTAGACCTTAATCCTAACACTATCCCTAACTTATAACCCTAACTGTTAACCCTCATCCTAACCTTTAACTCGGACCATAACCCTAACCCTTAACCCTAACCCATCCCTTAATGCTAACCCTAAGCCTTAACCCTTAACCCTAATCCTATCCCATAACCCTAACCCTAACCCCTAACCCTAACCCTACCCCAACCCTAAATCTAACCCTAGTCCCTAACCCAACCCTAACCGTTAACCCCTAATGCTAACATTAACCCTAACCCCTAATCCCTAACCCCTAACCCTCACTCGAACACTAACCCCTAACCCCAAACACCTAACCCTAATCATAACCATAATTCTCACACTTCCTCCATTCTCAGAGTTAGCCAAGCCTACAATAAAACCATGCCATGCGTGAGAAGAGGCTCTGCCTGAGACCTACATGTAGGTCTGGGCCCAAGGCCTAGGGTACGATGGTGTGGTGTGGCGATGACCCATTCCGCACACTTCTCACCATAGATTACACAGGTCCTGTGCCCTTAAAATAACCTCTAAATCTAAGCCCTAACACTAACTCTAACACTAACCCCTAACCCTAAACTTAAGCCCTGACCCTAACGCCCAACACTAACATTAAACCCTTACCCTATTCCTAACCCATAACCCTACTGCCTAAACGTAACCCTAACGATGAACCCTACCCCTAACCCTAACCCCAAACCCTAAGCCCTCACCCTAACACTAATCTTCATCCCTAAACCGTGCCGTAATCCTAACCCGAAATCTAATTCTCAGAGTTTTGAAAGCCTACAATCCTACTAAGCCATGCATGAAAGCCCGCTCTACCACAGTGTCCTGCATGAAACCCAGAGGCCCATACACTGCGTACTAAAGAATGGGTTCCCAGGGATCATCACAGATCCCTAACTTCGCCTCCTAGTGCATACAGGGCCCGTGCCCTAAGGATAAACCCTACCCTTCACCCATAACCCTAACCCAGAACATAACACCTAACCCTGATCCTACTGCTCACCTTAACAGGTAAAGCTCACCGTAACCCTAACTTTAAGCCCTTATCATAACGTTAATGCATGACACCCTGAGAACAAGACCTATACCGTAATTCTAACCCTAACTCCTAGCCATAACCATAACACCTAATCCCTAATTGTGAAACGCCAACCCTAACCTTAACCCTCCGAACAACACTAACAATAACCCTAACCCCTTACGCTAACCCTACACATAAAAATAACCCTAACCGTTGATCCTTAGTCATAACCCCTAACCTTAACCCTAACTCTTCACGCTAATCCCAATCCTAACCATTAAACATAACCCTAACAATTAACCCTAACCCTAACCTTTACCCTAATGCCTAGAGATCTAAACCCAACACTGACCTACAGTTAACACTAACGCTAACCCCCTAATGCTAACCTTAAACCTGAACCATAGCCTTGACCCTTAACCCTAAACCTATCCCTAACCCCCTAACCCTAACTGTTAACCCTGACCCTAACCCTTAACCCTGACCCTAACCCTAAACCTGAACCCTAACCCTAAGCCTAACCCTTAACCCTAACCCTATCCCTTAACCCTAACGCCTAACCCTAACGCTAACTCCAAACCTAAACCCTACCCTGGCCCCCTAACCAGACTTAACACATAACTCGTAACACTAACTCTAACCCTAATCACTAATCCCTACCACTTAACCCTGACTCGAAACCGAACCCCTAACTCGAAACCCCTAACCCCAACCCTAACCCTAATTCTCACACTACTTCCATTCCCAGAGTGAAGCAAGCCTACAATACAGCCATGCCATGTGTGAGATGAGGCTCCGCCTGAGTCCTGCATTTAGGTCTTGTCCCAGGGCCCAGGGAATGATGTTGTGCTTTCGTGGTGACTCCGACCGCACCCCTCTCACCGTAGATTAACCAGGTCCTGTGCCCTTAAACTGACCGCTAAATCTAAGCCCTACCACCAACGCTAACCCCTGACCCTGAACCTAAGCTGCGAGCCTAAAGCCCAACACTAACTCTAAACCCTTACCCTAAACCTAATCCCTAACCCTAATGCTAACCCCTAAACGTAACCCTAACCGTGAACAGTAAACCTAACCCTAACCTCTAACACAAACCATAACATATAACTCTAACCCTAAAACTAAACCTAACCCTTAACCCTAAACCTAAACCCTAACCCTAACTCTTAACCTTAACCCTAACCGTTAACTCTCACACTAACCTTTAATCCTAACCCTAATCCTAATCTTCAACCCTAAACCTAACATTTAACCCTAACCCTGTACCTAACCCTAACCCTATACCAAACACTAACCCCTCATATTAACCCTAACTGTAAACCTCAACCCTAAACTGAACTGTAACCATTAAACCTAAGAGTAACCTTTAACCCTAACCCTAATCCCTAACCCTAAGCCCTCACCCTAGCACTAAACTTCATCCTTAACCCTAACCATAATCCTAACCCTAAATCTAATTCTCAGACTTCTTGCTTTCTTAGAGTTTAGGAAGCCTGCAATCCTCCCATGCCATGCGTGAAAGGAGGCTCTACCACTGTGTCCTGCATGAAACCCACGGGCCCATAACCAGAGTACGATACAGTGGGATCCTGGTGACAATCCCAGCCCCCGAACCTCCCCCCGCCCTTTCCTAAGGCAGACATAGCCCGTGCGCTAAGCATAAACAATACATGTAACAGATATCCCTCACCCTGAACATAACACCTAACCCTGTTCCTATTTCTCCCCTTAACACGTAAAACTGACCGTGAGCCTAACTTTAACCTCTTATCCTAACGTTAATGCATAACCCATTCCCTGAGAACAACCCCTATCTCATAATTCTAACCCTATCTCCTAGTCAAAACTGTAACACCTAATCCCTAACCCTAATTCTAAACCACTAACCCTAACCGGAACCCTGCCTACAACCCTAACACTGACAGTAACCCTTACTTCTAATCCCAACGCTATGCCTAACAGAAACCCTTAACCCTTGACCCTAACCCCTAAGCCTTACCCTAACCCTTAAACCTAATCCTAATCTTAACCATTAAACCTAACCCTAGCTCTTAAAGCTAACCCTAAACCTTACCCTCACGACTAGACCCAACCCTGACAGTAACCTAACACCTAACCGTAACCCCTAAAGCTAACCCTAACCCTGAACCCGAAACCTAACCCTAACACTGAACCCTCACTATATCCCCAACCTCTAAGCCTAATCCTAACCGTTAACCCTCACCCTAACACTTACAGTGGACCATAACACTAAACATTAACCCTAATACTAAAATTTAACCCAAACCCTGAGCCCAACCCTTAATCCTAATCCTATCCTTTTACCCTAACCCTAACCCTAACACTAACCCCAATCCTAACTCTAACCATAACCTTTCATAAAACACTAACTCCTAACCCTAACACTTACCAAATACCCTAATCGCTAATCCCTAACACTAACGCTTAACCTTTACCATAACCGTTAACACTCACCCTAACCCTTAACACTGACCCTAACCTTAACCTTTAATCTAAGCGTAACCCTTAACCCTAACAGTAAGGAAAACCCTTATGCCAATCTTATCCCTTATCCCTAACCTTAACACTACAGCTAAACATAACCCTAACCTTTGATACTTAAACCTTTTCCCTAACACTTACTTTTACCCCAAACCCTAACCCTAATCCTAAGCATTAAACCTAACCCTATCTCTTAATCCTTACTCTAACGCCTAGATCTAACCCTAAATGTAACCTACCACCTAATCCTAACCTTAAGCCCTAATGCTAATTCTAACCCTGAACCCTAAACCTACCCGTAACCCTTAACACTAACCCTATCCATAAACCTTAACCCTGACCCTAACCATTACCCGCACCCAAACATTTAACCCTGACCCTAACCCTAATCTTTAATGATAACCCTAACACTAAATACTAACCCTAAGCCCAACACTTAACCCTAATCCTATCCCTTAACCCTAAGCCTAACCCTAACTCCTAACCCTAAACCTAAGCCTAACCCCAACCTGAACCATTAATCTTGACCCTTACCATTAACCCTCACACTAACACTAATCCTAATCTTTAACCATAAAGCTAACACTGAAGCCTACCCCTGTGCCAAACGCTAAACCCAAACCTTAACCCTAACCCTGAAACTTAACCGTAAACCTAACTGTAACTGTTAAACCTAACACTAACCTTTAACCCCAACCCCTAACCTAAGACCCCACCCTGACACTAATCTTCATCCCTAAACATTACCATAATCCTACCCCTAAATCTAATTCTCAGACTTCTTGCTTTCTCAGAGTTTAGAAAGCCTACAATCCTCCCATGCCATGAGTAAAAGGGGGCTCTGCCACTGTGTCCTGCATGAAACCCAGGAGCCCATAACCAGCGTACGATAGAGTGGGTTCTCGGCGACAATCCCATCCCCCTAACCCCCAGCCCCCGCCCAGTGCAGACAGAGCCCGTACGCTAAGTATAAACACTACCCCTAACAGATAACCCTCACCCTGAACATAATACCTAGCCCTGATCCTATTGCTCAGCTTAAAACATAAACCTCTCCGTAACCCTAACTTAGCCCCTTAACTTAACGTGAATGCATAACACCTTGAGAAGAAGCCCTATCCTATAATTCTAATCCTAAACCATAGTCATAACCGTAATACCTCATCCCTAATTCTAAAACGTCAACCCTAACCTTCACCCTACCAACAACCCTAAACCTAACCCTAACCCCTAACCCTAAGCCCTCTCCCTAACACTAATCTTCATCCCTAAACCGTGCCGTAATCCTAACCCAAAATCTAATTCTCAGACTCCTTGCTTTCTCAGAGTTTTGAAAGCCTACAATCCTACTAAGCCATGCATGAAAGCCGGCTCTGCCACAGTGTCCTGCATGAAACCCAGAGGCCCATACACTGCGTACGATAGAGTGGGTTCCCAGCGACCATCACACATCCCTAACTTCGCCTCCTAGTGCATACAGGGCCCGTGCCCTAAGGATAAACCCTACCCCTCACCCATAACCCTAACCCAGAACATAACACCTAACCCTGATCCTACTGCTCACCTTAACAGGTAAAGCTCACCGTAACCCTAACTTTAACCCCTTATCTTAAGGTAAATGCATGACACCCTAGAACAAGCCCTATACCGTAATTCTAACCCTAACTTCTAGCCATAACCATAACACCTAATCCCTAATTGTGAAACGCCAACCCTAACCTTAACGCTACGAACAACACTAACGCTAACCCTAACCGCTTATGCTAAACCTATGCCCAAAAATAACACTAACCGTTGATCCTTAGTCATAACCTCTAACCTTAACCCTAACCCTTAACCCTAATCCCAATCCTAACCATTAAACATAACTCTAACAATTAACCCTAACCCTAACCTTTACCCTAATGCCTAGAGATCTAACCCCAACACTGACCTACAGGTAACACTAACGCTAACCCCCTAATGCTAACCTTAAACCTGAACCATACACCTGACCCTTAACCCTAAACCTATCCCTAATCCCGTAACCCTAACCCTAACTCTTCACCCTCACCCTAACCCTTAACCCTGACCCTAACCCTAAACCTGAACCCGAAACCTAAGCCTAACCCTTAACCCTAACCCTATCCCTTAACCCTAAACCCTAACCCTAACGCTAACTCCAAACCTAAAACTTACCATGGCCCCCTAAAGCAGACTTAACACTTAACCCGTAACACTAACTCTAACCCTAACCACTAATCCCTACCACCTAACCCTGAGTCAAAACCTAACCCCTAACTTGCAACCCCTAACCCTAATTCTCACACTACTTCCATTCCCAGAGTGAAGCAAGCCTAAAATACAGCCATGCCATGTGTGAGATGAGGCTCCGCCTGAGTCCTGCATGTAGGTCTTGTCCCAGGGCCCAGGGAATGATGTTGTGCTTTGTGGTGACTCCGAACAGACCCCTCTCACCATAGATTAAACAGCTCCTGTGCCCTTAAACTGACCGCTAAATCTAAGCCCTACCACCAACTCTAACCCCTGACCCTGAACCTAAGCCCCGAGCCTAAAGACGAACACTAACTCTAAACCCTTACCCTAAACCTAATCCTTAACCCTAATGCTAACCCCTAAACGTAACCCTAACCCTGAACAGTAAACCAAACCCTAACCTCTAACACAAACCCTAACACATAACTCGAACCCTAAAACTAACCCTAACCCTTAACCCTAAACCTAAACCCTAACACTAACTCTTAACCTTAACCCTAACCGTTAACTCTCACGCTAACCTTTAATCCTAACCCTAATCCTAATCTTCAACCCTAATTGTAACACTTAACCCTAACCCTGTACCTAACCCTAACCCTATACCAAACCCTAAACCCTCATCTTAACCCTAACCGTAAACCTCAACCCTAAACCGAACTGTAACTGTTAAACCTAAGAGTAACCTTTAACCCTAACCCTAATCACTAACCCTAAGCCCTCACCCTAACACTAAACTTCATCCTTAACCCTAACCATAATCCTAACCCTAAATCTAATTCTCAGACTTCTTGCTTTCTTAGACTTTAGAAAGCCTGCAATCCTCCCATGCCATGCGTGAAAGGAGGCTCTACCACGGTGTCCTGCATGAAACCCACGGGCCCATACCCAGAGGACGATACAGTGGGATCCTGGTGACAATCCCAGCCCCCGAACCTCCTCCCCCGCCTAATGCAGACAGGGCCCGTGCGCTAAGCATAAACAATACCTGTAACAGATATCCCTCACCCTGAACATAACACCCAACCCTGTTCCTATTTCTCCCCTTAACACGTAAAACTGACCGTGAGCCTAACTTTAACTTCTTATCCTAACGTTAGTGCATAACCCATTCCCTGAGAACAACCCCTATCCACTAATTCTCACCCTATCTCCTATTCATCACTGGAACACCTAATCCCTAACCCTAATTCTAAACCGCTAACCCTAACCGTAACCCTGCCTACAACCCTAACACTGACAGTAACTCTTACTTCTAACCCCAACGCTATGCCTAACAAAAACCCTTAACCCTTCACCCTAACCCCTAAGCCTTACCCTAACCTTTAACCTTAATCCTAATCCTAACCATTAAACCTAACCCTAGCTCTTAAAGCTAACCCTAAACCTTACCCTCACGACTAGACCTAACCCTGACACTAACCTAACACCTAACCCTAACCATAACCCCTAAAGCTAACCCTAACCCTGAACCCTAAACCTAACCTTAACACTGAACCCTCACTTTATCCCCAACCTCTAAGCCTAATCCTAACCGTTAACCCTCACCCTAACACTTAAACTGGACCATAACACTAAACATTAACCCGAACACTAAACTTTAACCCTAAATCTGAGCCCAACCCTTAACCCTAATCCTATCCTTTTACCCTAATCCTAACCCCTAAACCTAACCCTAACACTAACCCCAATCCTAATTCTAACCATACCCCTTCATAAAACACTAACTCCTAACCCTAACACTTACCAAAAACCCTAATCGCTAATCCCTAACACTAACGCTTAACCTTTACCGTAACCGTTAACCCTCACCATAACCCTTAACACTAAACTTAACCTTTAATCTAAGCGTGACCCTTAACCATAAAAGTAAGGAAAACCCTTACGCCAATCTTATCCCTTATCCCTAACCCTACAACTAAACATAACCCTAACCTTTGATCCTTAAACCTAACCCCTAACACTTACTTTAACCCAAAACCCTAACCCTAATCCTAAGCATTAAACCTAACCCTATCTCTTAACCCTTACTCTAACGCCTAGATCTAAACCTAAATGTAACCTACCACCTAATCCTAACCTTAAGCCCTAATGCTAACTCTAACCCTGAACCCTAAACCTACCCGTAACCCTTAACACTAACCCTATCCGTAAACCTTAACCCTGACCCTAACCATTACCCGCACCCAAACATTTAACCCTGACCCTAACCCTAATCCTTAACGATAACCCTAACACTAAACCCTAACCCTAAGCCCAACACTTAACCCTAATCCTATCCCTTAACCCTAACCCTAACCCTAACCCCTAACCCTAAACCGAAGCCTAACCCCAACCTGAACCATTAATCTTGACCCTTACCATTAACCCTCACACTAACACTAATCCTAATCTTTAACCATAAAGCTAACATTGAAGTCTTCCCCTGTGCCAAACGCTAAACCCAAACCTTAACCCTAACCCTGAAACTTAACCATAAACCTAACTGTAACTGTTAAACCTAACACTAACCTTTAACCTCAACCCCTAACCCAAGACACCACCCTGACACTAACCTTCATCCCTAAACATTACCATAATCCTACCCCTAAATCTAATTCTCAGACTTCTTGCTTTCTCAGAGTTTAGAAAGCCTACAATCCTCCCATGCCATGAGTAAAAGGGGGCTCTGCCACTGTGTCCTGCATGAAACCCAGGAGCCCATACCCAGCGTACGATAGAGTGGGTTCCCGGGGACAATTCCATCCCCCTAAACCCCGCCCACCTCCCAGTGCAGACAGGGCCCGTATGCTAAGTATAAACACTACCCCTAACAAATAACCCTCACCCTGAACATAACACCTAACCCTGATCCTATTGCTCACCTTAAAACATAAACCTCCCCGTAACCCTAACTTAGCCCCTTAACTTAACGTGAATGCAAAACACCTTGAGAAGAAGCCCTACCCCATAATTCTAATCCTAAACCATAGTCATAACCGTAACACCTCATCCCTAATTCTAAAACGTCAACCCTAACCTTCACCCTACCAACAACCCTAACCCTAACCCTAACCCCTAACCCTAAGCCCTCTCCCTAACACTAATCTTCATCCCTAAACCGTGCCGTAATCCTAACCCGATATCTAATTCTCAGACTTCTTGCTTTCTCAGAGTTTTGAAAGCCTACAATCCTACTAAGCCATGCATGAAAGCCGGCTCTGCCACAGTGTCCTGCATGAAACCCAGAGGCCCATACACTGCGAACGATAGAGTGGGTTCCCAGCGACCATCACAGATCCCTAACTTCGCCTCCTAGTGCATACAGGGCCCGTGCCCTAAGGATAAGCCCTACCCCTCACCCATAACCCTAACCCAGAACATAACACCTAACCCTGATCCTACTGCTCACCTTAACAGGTAAAGCTCACCGTAACCCTAACTTTAACCCCTTATCTTAACGTTAATGCATGACACCCTGAGAACAAGCCCTATACCGCAATTCTAACCCTAACTCCTAGCTATAAACATAACACCTAATCCCTAATTCTGAAACGCCAACCCTAACCTTAACCCGACCAACAACACTAACACTAACTCTAACCCCTTACCCTAACCCTACGCCTAAAAATAACCCTAACCGTTGATCCTTAGTCATAACCCATAACCTTAACCTTAACCCTTAAGCCTAATCCCAATCCTAACCTTTAAACATAACCCTAACTCTTAACCCTAACCCTAACCTTTACCCTAATGCCTAGAGATCTAAACCCAACACTGATCTACAGTTACACAAACCCTACCCTCTAATGCTAACCTTAAACCTGAACCATAAACCTAACCCTTAACCCTAACCCTATCCCTAACCCCCTTACCCTAACTCTAACTGTTAACCCTCACCCTAACCCTCAACCCTGACCCTAAACTTAAACCTTAATCCTAACCATGCGTGAGATGAGCCTCTGCCTTTGTCCTGCGTGACAGTTGAAGCCCAACACCCAGGGTACGATGAAGTGGGGACCCAGCCTTGCTCCACACCCACAGTGCCCCGTACATTAGACAGGGCCCGTGCCCTAACACACACCGTTAAACGTAAGCCCTAACCCTATATCTAAACCAAACCCTTAGTAAGCCCTGAATCTAACTCCTAACAGTAACCCTAATCCCTGACCCTTACTCTTGCCTCTCACCCTAAACCTAAACCCAACCACTAAACATAATCCTAATCTCTAACCCTAACAGTAATCCTAACCCTAATTCTAACCTAAAACCCTAACCCCTAAACCTAATCCTAGTCCCTAACACCTAACATTACCCTAAACCCAATTCCAATTCTCAGACTTCTTCAATTCAAAAACTTAAAAAAGCCTACAATCCACCAATGCCGTGTCTGAGATGAGGGTCCGCCCCTATGTCCTGCATGACAGGCAGGCGCCAATGCCCAGGGTACTATGGAGTGGGGTCCGGGGGTCTGGAGGCTTGCTAAACTCCAGTTTGGAAGAATTGCTATAGTCATATATAGGGATGCTTACATTTACTGATAGAAAGCAACTATTGGTGTGTGATTTGTAGGCTTGCCTTACTCTAGTTTGGATGAAGAAGCTGAATCATATATAGGAATATTAGCTTTGAGTTAGAGGAAGCATCTATGGGGGGTGCTTTTTTGGCTTGTTAAACTCTGGTTTGGAAGAAGTTCGAGAGTCTTATATAGGAACGATATCATTCATTCAGAGAAAGCAATTATAGGGAGTTGGTTTGTAGGCTTGCTAAGCTCTAGTTTGGAGGAAGGCGAGAGTCATATATAGGAACGCTTACATTCACATAAAGCGTCTACGGGGGGACGGTTTCTAGGCTTCCTAAACTCTAGCTTGGAAAAAGAGGACAGTTATGTATAGGAACTCTCGGCGGGGGATTTGTAGCATTGCTAAAATCTTAGATTGGAAAAGTTGCGAGAGTCATACATAGGAATGTTAACATTCACTCAATGAAAGCAACTATAAGGGGTGCTTTCCAGGCTGGCTACACTCTAATTTGGAAAAAGTGCGACAGTCATATAGAGGAAGGCTTATATTCACTCAGACAAAGCAATTATGTGTAGGTGTATAGTAGGCATGCTAACTCTAGTTTGGAAAATTTCGAGAGCCATGTATAGGAAAGCTTACAGTAACTTAGAGAAAGCAACGAACGGGGGTGGAGTGTAGGGTTGCTAAACTCTAGTTTGGAGGAAGTGCCATAGTC
Organism: Eulemur rufifrons; assembly: GCF_041146395.1. Taxonomy (NCBI): domain Eukaryota; kingdom Metazoa; phylum Chordata; class Mammalia; order Primates; family Lemuridae; genus Eulemur; species Eulemur rufifrons. Next base: position 2,965,632 of record NW_027182818.1, read on the forward strand.
CTATCTAGGAACGCTTAAATTCGTTCAGAGAAAACAGCTGTCGGGGATTGGTTTGTAGACATAACTCAAGTTTGGAAGAAGTGCGAGAGACATATATAGGAATGTTTACATTGACTCAAAGAAAGCAACTATGGGGGAGTGTTATTTTGGCATGCCAGATGCTAGTTAGGAAGAAGTACAAGACTCATATATAGGAACGCTTACATTCACACACCGAGAGCAACTACGGAGTAGTGTCAGGTAGACATGTTAAAGTCTAGCTTGGGAGAAGTTCCAGAGTCCTATATAGGAAAGGTAACAGCCACTTTGAAAAAGCAAGTCTTGGCGGGTGGTTTGTAGGCCTGCAAAACCCTGTTTTGGTTGAAGTGTGAGAGTCATATATGAGAACGCTTACATTCCCTCAGGGAAAGCAACGATGGGGTTGTTTGTAGGCTTACTAAACTGCAGTTTGGAAGAAGCACGAGAATCACATATAGGAACACATACATTTTGACGCACTGAAAGTAACTATGGGGTGGTGTTTTATAGGCATGCTAAACTCTAGTTTGGACGAAGTTTGAGAATCACATATAAGAAAGCTTACAGTCACTTAGAGAAAGCAAATCTCTGGGTGTGGAAAGTAGGCCTGCTAAACTCTATTTTGGTTTAAGAGTGAGAGTCATATATGGGAAGGCTTACATTCCCTCAGAGAAAGCAACGACGACGTGGTGGTTTGTAGGCATACTAAACTCTAGTTTGGAAGAAGTGGGAGAATGATATATGGGAACGCTTACATTGACGTAGAGAAAGCAATTATGGGGTGGCGTTTTTGTAGCCATGCTAATCTCTAGTTTGGAAGAAGTTAAGGAGTAATATATAGGAAAGGTTACAGTCATAGAAACCAACTCTCGGGGGATGTTTTGTACACGTGCAAAACTCCAGTTTGGAAGAAGGGGGAGAGTCATATTGGGGACCGCGTGCATTCACTCAGAGAAATCAACGATGGGATTGTGATTTGTAGGCATAGTCAACTCTAGTTTGGAAGAAGTACGAGAATCGTATATAGGAACGCTTACCTTCACGCAGAGAAAGCAACTATGGAGTGATGTTTGTATGCCTACTAAAATATAGTTTGGAGGAAGTTCGAGAGTCATATCTGGGAAGCTTACAGTCACTTAGAGAAAGCAACTCTCGGGGGGTGTTTCGTAGGCCTGCTAAACTCTATTTTCAATGAAGTGTTAGAATAATATATGGGAACTCAGTGAAAGCAAAGTCGTGGTTGTGGTTCCTAGGCATACTAACCTGTAATTTGGAAGAAGCAAGAGAATCACATGTAGAGCCGCTTACATTCCGGCACCGAAAACAACTATGGGGTGGTGTTTTGTAGGCTTGCAAAACTCTAGTTTGGACGAAGTTTGAGAGTCATATATAGGAAAGTTTACAGTCACGTAGAGAAAACAACTCTCTGGGTGTGGAATGTAGGCCTGCTAAACTCTATTTTGGTTGAAGTGTGAGAGTCATATATGGGAACGCTTACATTCACTCAGAGAAAACAACGTTTGGGTGGTGGTTTGTAGGGCATACTAAACTGTAGTTTGGAAGAAGTACGAGAGTCCTATATAGGAACACTTACATTCACGCAGAGAAAGCACTTATGGCGTCAGGTTTTGTAGGCATGCTAAACTGCAGTTTGGAAGAAGTTGGAGAACCTTATACAGGAATGATTACCATCACCTAGGGAAAGCAACTCTCGGGAGATTGTTTGTACACATGCTAAACTCTAATTTGGATGAAGTGTGAGAGTCAAACATGGGACCGCTTACATTCCCTCAGAGAAACAACATTGGGCTGGTTTTTGTAGGCATACTAAATAGTTTGGAAGAAGTACGAGAATGATATTTGGGAACGTTTACATTCACCCAGAGAAAGCAACTACGGGGTGGTGTTTTGTAAGCATGCTATAGTTTGGAAGAAGTTCTAAACCTGAACAGTCACTTAGAGAAAGCAACTCTTGGTGGGTGATTTTTAGGTCTGCTAAATTGTATTTTGAAAGAAGTACCAGAGTCATATATACTAATGCTTACATTCATGCAAAGAAAAAACTATGGGGTGATGTTTTGTGGGCATGTTAACCTGTAGTTTGGAAGAAGTTGGAGAGTCTTATTTAGGAAAGCTTACAGTCACCTAGAGAAAGCAACTCTCGGGAGATCCTTTCTTGGCCTGCTAAACTCTACTTTGCATCAATTGTGAGAGTCAAACATGGGAATGCTTTCATTCATTCAGAGAACGCAACGTTTGGGTGGTGGTTTGTAGGCATTCTAAACTGTATTTTGGAGGAAGTACGAGAGTCATATATATGAACGCTTACATTCAGGCAGAGAAAGCCACTCTGGGGTCGTATTTTGTTGGCATGCTAAACTGTGGTTTGGAAGAAGTTTGAGCGTCTTATATAGGAAAGATTACAGTGACACAGAGAAAACAACTCTCGGAAGTTTATTGGTAGGCCTGCTAAACTCTAATTTGGATGAAATGTGAGAATGCTTGCATTCATTCACTCAGAGAAAGAAACATTATCGTGATGGTTTGAAGGCATAATAACTGTAGTTGGGAAGAAGTAGGAGAGTCATATATATGAACGGTTACATTCACGCAGAGAAAGCAACTGTGGGGTGGCGCAGGTATGCATGTTAATCTGTAGTTTGGAGGAAGTGCGAGAGTCATATCTGGGGAAAATTACAGTCACTTAGAGAAAGGAACCATGTTGGGCTGGTTTGTAGATCTGCTAAATTCTATTTTGGAAACAGAGTGTGAGTCATATATGGGAACGCTTATGTTCACTCAGAGAAAGCAACCACGGTGTGGTGTTTTGTTGGCATGGTGTACTTTGAAAGAAGTTGGAGATTCTTATATAGGAAAGTTTACAGTCACCTAGAGAAAGCAACTCACGGGGCGTGGTTTGTAGGCCTGCTAAACTCTAATTTAGATGAAGTGAGAGAGGCATATATATGAACGCTTATATTGATGCAGAGAAAGTAACTATGGGGTGGTGTTTTGTAGGCATGCTAAAACATAATTTGGAAGAAGTTCGAAAGCAGACAGTCACTTAGAGAAAGCAACTCTCGGCGGTTCATTTTTCGGTCTGCTAAATTGTATTTTGAAAGAAGTACCAGAGTCATATATACAAACGCTTACATTCATGCAGAGAAAGCAACTGTGGGGTGGTGTTTTCTAGGCATGCTAAACTCTAGTTTGGACGAAGTTTGAGAATCACATATAAGAAAGCTTAGAGTCACTTAGAGAAAGCAAATCTCTGGTGTGGAATGTAGGCGTGCTAAACTCTATTTTGGTTTCAGAGTGAGAGTCATATATGGGAAGGCTTACATTCACTCAGAGAAAGCTACGATGATGTGGTGGTTTGTAGGCATACTAAACTCTAGTTTGGAAGAAGTAGGAGAATGATATATGGGAACACTTACATTCATGCAGAGAAAGCAATTATGGGGTGGATTTTTTGTAGCCATGCTAATCTCTATTTTGCAAGAAGTTAAAGAGTAATATATAGGAAAACGTACCGTCATTTATAGAAACCAACTTTCGGGGGATGGTTTGTAGGCCTGCAAAACTCTACTTTGGAAGAAGGGGGAGAGTCATATTTGGGACTGCGTACATTCACTCAGAGAAATCAGCGATGGGGTTGTGGTTTGTAGGCATACTAAACTCTAGTTTGGAAGAAGTACGAGAATCATGTATAGGAACGCTTACATTCATGCAGAGAAAGCAACTATGGAGTGATGTTTGTATGCCTACTAAACTATAGTTTGGGGGATGTTCGAGAGTCATATCTGGGAAGTTTACAGTCATTTAGAGAAAGCAACTCTTGGGGGGGTGGTTCGTAGGCCTGCTAAACTCTATTTTCAATGAAGTGTTAGAATCATATACAGGAACGCTTACATTCACTCAGAGAAAGCAACGTTGGGGTGGCCGTTTTTGAGCATACTGAACTCTACTTTGGAAGAGGTACGAGAGACATATACAGGAACGCTTACATTAACACAGAGAAAGCAAATATGGGGTGCTGTAGTGCAGGCATGCTAAACTATAGATTGGAAGAAGTTCGAAAGCTGACAGTCATTTACAGAAAGCAACTCTTGGCGGGTGATTTTTAGGTCTGCTAAATTGTATTTTGAAAGACGTACCAGAGTCATATAGACAAACGCTTACATTCATGCAGAGAAAGAAACTATGGGGTGATGTGTTGTTGGCATGCTAAACTGCAGTTTGGAAGGAGTTCGAGAGTGTTATATAGGATAACTTAGAGTCACCTAGAGAAAGCAACACTCGGGACAGCTTTGCAAGCCTGTAAACACTAATTAGCAGCAATTGTGAGAGTCAAACATGGGAACGCTTACATTCACTCAGAGAACACAACGTTTGGGTGGTGATTTGTAGGCATCATAACTGTAGTTTGGAAGAAGTAGGAGAGTCATATATATGAACGGTTACATTCACGCAGAGAAAGCAACTGATGGGTGGCGTATGTACGCATGTTAATGTATACTTTGGAGGAAGTTCGGGAGTCTTATCTGGGGAAAATTGCAGTCACTTAGAGAAAGCAACCATCGGGGGCCGTTTTGTAGATCTGCTAAATTCTATTTTGGAAGAAGAGAGAAAGTCATATGTGGGAACGCTTATGTTCACTCAGAGAAATCAACGACGGGGCAGTGTTTCGTTGGCATGCTAAACTGTAGTTTGGAAGAAGTTCGCGAGTCTTATATAAGAAAGCTTACAGTCACCTAGAGAAAGTAACTCTCGGCAGATTGTTTCTAAGCATGCTAAACTCTAATTTGCATCAATTGTGAGAGTCAAACATGGGAACGCTTACATTCACTCAGAGAACGCAACGTTTGGGTGGTGGTTTGTAAGCATTCTAAACTGTATTTTGGAGGAAGTAGGAGAGTCATATATACGAATGCTTACATTCACGCAGAGAAAGCAACTCTGGGGTCGTATTTTGTTGGCATGCTAAACTGTGGTTTGGAAGAAGTTCGAGAGCCTTATATAGGAAAGATTACACTGACACAGAGAAAACAACTCTCTGTAGTTTGTTGGTAGGTCTGCTAAACTGTAATTTGGATGAAGTGTGAGAACGCTTGCATTCACTCAGAGAAAGAACTTTGTCGTGGTGGTTTGTAGGAATAACAACTGTAGTTCGAAGAAGTAGGAGAGTCATATATGAACGGTTACATTCACGCAGAGAAAGCAATTGTGGGGTGGTGTATGTAATCATCATAATCTGTAGTTTGGAGGAAGTTCGAGAGTCATATCTGGGGAAAATTAGAGTCACTTAGAGAAAGGAACCATCGGGGGCTGGTGTGTAGGTCTGCTAAATTCTATTTTGGAAAAAGAGTGAGAGTCATATATGGGAACGCTTATGTTCACTCAGAGAAATCAATGATGGGGCGCTGTATTGTTGGCATGCCAAACTGTAGTTTGGAAGAAGTTCGAGAGTCTTATATAGGAAAGTTTACAGTCACCTAGAGAAAGCAACTCACAGGAAGTGGTTTGTAGGCCGCTAAACTCTAATTTGGATGAAGTGAAAGAGGCATACATGGATACGCTTCATTCACTCAGAGAAAGGTAAATTGTGGTGCCGGTTTTTAGGTATACTAAACTCCAGTTTGGAAGAAGTACGAGAGACATATATATGAACGCTTATATGGACGCAGAGAAAGCAACTATGGGGTGGTGTTTTGTTGGCATGCTAAAATATAGTTTGGAAGAAGTTCGAAAGCAGACAGTCAGAGAAAGCAACTCTTGGCGGTAGATTTTTAGGTCTGCTAAATTGTATTTTGAAAGAAGTACCAGTGTCATATATACAAACGCTTACATTCATGCAGAGAAAGCAACTGTGGGGTGGTGTTTTCTAGGCGTGCTAAACTCTAGTTTGGACGAAGTTTGAGAATCACATATAAGAAAGCTTAGAGTCTCTTAGGGAAAGCAAATTTCTGGTTGTGGAATGTAGGCGTGCTAAATTCTATTTTGGTTTAAGATTGAGAGTCATATATGGAAAGGGTTACATTCACTCAGAGAAAGCAACGATGATGTGGTGGTTTGTAGGCATACTAAACTCTAGTTTGGAAGAAGTAGGAAAATGATATTTGGGAATGCTTATATTCATGCAGAGAAAGCAATTATGGGGTGGGTTTTTGTACCCATGCTAATCTCTAGTTTGGAAGAAGTTATATAGGAAAGCGTACAGTCATTTATAGAAACCAACTTTCGGGGGATGGACGGTAGGCCTGCAAAACTCTACTTTGGAAGAAGTGAGAGAGTCATATTGGGGACCACGTACATTGACTCAGAGAAATCAAGGATGGGCTTGTGTTTTGTAGGCATACTAAACTCTAGTTTGGAGGAAGTACGAGAATCATATATAGGAACGCTTACATTCATGCAGAGAAAGCAACTATGGAGTGATGATTTTATGCCTACTAAACTATAGTTTGGAGGAAGTTTAGAATCTTATATAGCAAAGCTTACAGTCACCTAGAGAGAGCAACTCTCGGGAGATGGTTTCTAAGCCTGCTAATTTGCACCAACTGTTAAAGTCAAATATGGGAAGGTTTACATCCACTCAGAACGCAAGGTTTGGGTTGTAGTTTGTGGCCATAATAACTGTAGTTCGGAAGAAGTAGGAAAGTCATATATATGAACGGTTATATTCACGCAGAGAAAGCAACTATGGAGTGATGTTTGTATGCCTACTAAACTATAGTTTGGAGGATGTAACTCTCGGGGGGTGGTTCGTAGGCCTGCTAAACTCTATTTTCAATGAAGTGTTAAAATCATATACAGGAACGCTTACATTCACTCAGAGAAAGCAACGTTGGGGTGGCCGTTTTTGAGCATACTAAACTCTACTTTGGAAGAGGTACGAGAGACATAAATACGAACGCTTACATTAACACAGAGAAAGCAAATACGGGGTGCTGTAGTGCAGGCATGCTAAACTATAGATTGGAAGAAGTTCGAAAGCTGACAGTCACTTAGAGAAAGCAACTCTTGGCGGGTGATTTTTTCAGTCTGCTAAATTGTATTTTGAAAGACGTGTCAGAGTCTTATATACAAACGCTTACATTCATGCGTAGAAAGAAAATATGGGGTGATGTGTTGTGGGGATGCTAAACTGCAGTTTGGAAGGAGTTCGAGAGTGTTATTTGGATAGCTTACAGTCACCTAGAGAAAGCAACACTCAGGAGAGCTTTGCAAGCCTGCTAAACTCTAACTAGCAGCAATTGTGAGAGTCAAACATTGGAACGCTTACATTCACTCAGAGAACACAACGTTTGGGTGGTGGTTTGTAGGCATAATAACTGTAGTTCAGAAGAAGTAGGAGAGTCATATATATGAACGGTTACATTCACGCAGAGAAAGCAACTGTTGGGTGGCGTATGTATGCATGCTAATCTGTAGTTTGGAGGAAGTGCGAGAGTCATATCTGGGGAAAATTACAGTCACCTAGAGAAAGCAACTCTCGGGAGATTGTTTCTAAGCATGCTAAATTCTAATTTGCATCAATTGTGAGAGTCAAACATGGGAACGCTTACATTCACTCAGAGAACGCAACGTTTGGGTGGTGGTTTGTAAGCATTCTAAACTGTATTTTGGAGGAAGTAGGAGACTCATATATACGAATGCTTACATTCACGCAGAGAAAGCAACTCTGGGGTCGTATTTTGTTGGCATGCTAAACTGTGGTTTGGAAGAAGTTCGAGAGCCTTACATAAGAAAGATTACAGTGACACAGAGAAAAACAACTCTCTGTAGTTTGTTGGTAGGTCTGCTAAACTGTAATTTGGATGAAGTGTGAGAATGCTTGCATTCACTCAGAGAAAGAACGTTGTCGTGATGGTTTGTAGGAATAAATGCTGTAGTTTAAAAGAAGGAGAGTCATATATGAACGGTTACATTCACGCAGAGAAAGCAACTGTGGGGTGGCCTATGTAATCATCATAATCTATAGTTTGGAGAAAGTTCGAGAGTCATATGTGGGAAAAATTAGAGTCACGTAGAGAATTGGAACCATCGGGTGTTGTGTAGGTCTGCTAAATTCTATTTTGGAAGAAGAGTGAGAGTCATATATGGGAACGCTTATGTTCACTCAGAGAAATCAATGATGGGGCGCTGTATTGTTGGCATGCTAAACTGTAGTTTGGAAGAAGTTCGAGAGTCTTATATAGGAAAGTTTACAGTCACCTAGAGAATGCAACTCACAGGAGGTGGTTTGTGGGCCACTAAACTCTAATTTGGATGAAGTGAAAGAGGCATACATGGATACGCTTCATTCACTCAGAGAAAGGTAAATTGTGGTGCCGGTTTTTAGGTATACTAAACTCCAGTTTGGAAGAAGTACGAGAGTCATATATATGAACGCTTATATGGACGCAGAGAAAGCAACTATGGGGTGGTGTTTTGTAGGCATGCTAAAATATAATTTGGAAGAAGTTCGAAAGCTGACAGTGACTTAGAGAAGGCAACTCTCGGCGGTTGATTTAGAGGTCTGCTAAATTGTATTTTGAAAGAAGTACCAGAGTCATATATAAAATCGCTTATATTTATGCTGAGAAAGAAACTATGTGGTGATGTTTTGTTGGCGTGCTGAAATGTAGTTTTGAAGAAGTTCGACAGTCTTTTATAGGAAAGCTTACAGTCCCCCAGAGGAAGCAACTTTCGAGAGATAGTTTGTAAGCCTGCTAAACTCTACTTTGCATCATTTGGAACAGTCATACTTGGGAACGCTAACATTCTCTCAGAGAACGCAACGTTTGGTTGGTTGTTTGTAAGCATACTAAACTGTATTTTGGAAGAAGTAGCAGAGTCATATATACAAGTGCTTACATTCACGCAGAGAGGGCAACTATGGGGTGGTGTTTTGTAGGCATGCAAATCTCTAGTTGCGAAGAAGTTAAGAGTAATAGGAAAGCTTACAGTCTCATAGAGAAAGCAACCCTTGGGGGCTGGTTTGTAGTTCTGCTAAATTCTATTTTGGATGAAGTGTGAATCATAAACGGGAACGCTAACATTCACTCAGAGAAAGCAGGGTTGCGGTGGTGGTTTTTAGTCACACTAAACTGGAGTTTGGAGGAAGTACGAGAATAAAAGAATGCTTACATTCACTCAGAAAAAGCAAAGTTGGGGAGGTGGTTTGTAGGTGTACTATACTTTGGAAGAAGTACGAGCGTGATGCATAGGAACGCTTACATTCACGCAAACTATGGGGTGGCCTTTTGTTGGCATGCTAAACTATGTTCCAAAGTCATATATAGGAAAGCTTATAGTGAGAGAAAGCAACTCTCAGGCGGTGTTTTGTAGGTCCGGTAAATTGCATTTTGAAAGCAGTCCGAGATTCATATAAGGGAAAGCCTATATCCACTCAGAGAAAGCAATGTTGGGCTGTTGGTTTGTAGGCATACTAAACTGTATTTTGGAACTCGTATGTATGACTCTCACACTTGATCCAAATTAGAGTTCACCAGGCCTATAAACCACATCCTGAAAGTTGCTTTCTCTAGGTGAATGTAAGCTTTCCTATATAAAACTCTCGAACTTCTTCCAAACTACAGTTTAGCATGCCAACAATACACCACCGGATCGTTGCTTTCTCTGAGTGAACATAAGCATTCCCTTATATGAATCTCTTTTTCCAAAATAGAATTTAGCAGACCTACAAACCAGTCCCCGATGGTTGATTTAGCTATGTGACTGTAATTTTCCCTAGATATGACTCTCGAATTTCCTCCAAACTATAGATTAGCACGCGTACATACGGTACCCAACAGTTGCTTTCTCTGCGTGAATGTAACCGTTCATATATATGACTTTCCTACTTTTTCCGAACTACAGTTATTATGGCCACAAACCACAACCCAAACGTTGCGTTCTGAGTGGATGTAAACCTTCCCATGTTTGACTTTAACAATCGGTGCAAATTAGTTTAGCAGGCTTAGAAACCATCTCCCGAGAGTTGCTTTCTCTAGGTGACTGTAAGCTTTCCTATATAAGACTCTCGAACTTCTTAGAAGTTTTGTGGGCAGTTTAGCATGCCCACAAAACATCACCCCATAGTTTCTTTCTCTGCATGAATGTAACCGTTTGTAACTATGATTCTGGTACTTATTTCAAAACACAATTTAGCAGACCTAAAAATCACCCGCAGAGAGTTTCTTTCTCTAAGTGACAGCTTTCGAACTTCTTCCAGACTACAGTTTAGCATGCCTAAAAACACGAACCCATAGTGGCTTTCAGTGCCTGAATGTAAGCGGTTCTATATGTGATTCTTTTGCTTCTTCCAAATTACAGGTTAGTATACCTACAAACCACCACCCCAACGTTGCTTTCTCTGAGTGAATGTAAGCGTTCCTGTATATGATTCTAACACTTCATTGAAAATAGAGTTTAGCAGGCCTACGAACCACCCCCAGAGAGTTGCTTTCTCTAAATGACTGTAAGCTTCCCAGATATGACTCTCGAACATCCTCCAAACTATAGTTTAGTAGGCATACAAACATCACTCCATAGTTGCTTTCTCTGCATGAATGTAAGCGTTCCTATATATGATTCTCGTACTTCCTCCAAACTAGAGTTTAGTATGCCTACAAAACACAACCCCATCCTTGATTTCTCTGAGTCAATGTACGTGGTCCCCAATATGACTCTCCCCCTTCTTCCAAAGTAGAGTTTTGCAGGCCTACCATCCATCCCCCGTAAATTGGTTTCTATAAATGAGTGTACGCTTTCCTATATAACTTCTTCCAAACTAGAGATTAGCATGGGTGCAAAAAATCCACCGCATAATTGCTTTCTCTGCATGAATGTAAGCGTTCCCATATATCATTCTCCTACTTCTTCCAAACTAGAGTTTAGTATGCCTACAAACCACCACACCATCGTTGCTTTCTCTGAGTGAATGTAACCCTTTCCATATATGATGCTCAGTCTTAAACCACAATAGAGTTTAGCACGCCTACATTCCACAACCAGAGATTTGCTTTCTCTAAGTGACTCTAAGCTTTCTTATATGTGATTCTCAAACTTCGTCCAAACTAGATTTTAGCATGCCTACAATACACCACCCCACAGATGCTTTCTCTGCATGAATGTAAGCGTTCTTTATATGACACTGGTACTTCTTTCAAAATACAATTTAGCAGACCTAAAATTCCACCGCCAAGAGTTGCTTTCTCTAAGTGACTGTCTGCTTTCGAACTTCTTCCAAATTATATATTAGCATGCCTACAAAACACCACCCCATAGTTGCTTTCTCTGCGTCCATATAAGCGTTCATATATATGACTCTCGTACTTCTTCCAAACTGGAGTTTAGTATACCTAAAAACCGCCACTCCAACTTACCTTACTCTGAGTGAATGAAGCATATCCATGTATGCCTCTTTCACTTCATCCAAATTAGAGTTTAGCGGCCTACAAACCACCTCCTGTGAGTTGCTTTCTCTAGGTGACTGTAAACTTTCCTATATAAGACTCTCGAACTTCTTCCAAACTACAGTTTGGCATGCCAACAATACAGCGCCCCATCATTGATTTCTCTGAGTGAACATAAGCGTTCCCATATATGACTCTCACTCTTTTTCCAAAATAGAATTTAGCAGACCTACACACCAGCCCCCGATGGTTCCTTTCTCTAAGTGACTCTAATTTTCCCCAGATATGACTCTCGAACTTCCTCCAAACTACAGATTATGATGATTACATACACCACCCCACAATTGCTTTCTCTGCGTGAATGTAACCGTTCATATATGACTCTCCTACTTCTTCGAACTACAGTTGTTATTCCTACAAACCACCACGACAAAGTTCTTTCTCTGAGTGAATGCAAGCGTTCTCACACTTCATCCAAATTACAGTTTAGCAGACCTACCAACAAACTACAGAGAGTTGTTTTCTCTGTGTCAGTGTAATCTTTCCTATATAAGGCTCTCGAACTTCTTCCAAACCACAGTTTAGCATGCCAACAAAATACGACCCCAGAGTTGCTTTCTCTGCGTGAATGTAAGCATTCGTATATATGACTCTCCTACTTCCTCCAAAATACAGTTTAGAATGCTTACAAACCACCACCCAAACGTTGCGTTCTCTGAGTGAATGTAAGCGTTCCCATGTTTGACTCTCACAATTGATGCAAATTAGAGTTTAGCATGCTTAGAAACAATCTGCCGAGAGTTACTTTCTCTAGGTGACTGTAAGCTTTCTTATATAAGACTCGCGAACTTCTTCCAAACTACAGTTTAGCATGCCAACGAAACACTGCCCCGTCGTTGATTTCTCTGAGTGAACATAAGCGTTCCCACATATGACTTTCTCTCTTCTTCCAAAATAGAATTTAGCAGATCTACAAAACGGCCCCCGATGGTTGCTTTCTCTAAGTGACTGCAATTTTCCCCAGATAAGACTCCCGAACTTCCTCCAAAGTATACATTAACATGCGTACATACGCCACCCATCAGTTGCTTTCTCTGCGTGAATGTAACCGTTCATATATATGACTCTCCTACTTCTTCCAAACTACAGTTATGATGCCTACAAATCACCACCCAAACGTTGTGTTCTCTGAGTGAATGTAAGCGTTCCCATGTTTGACTCTCACAATTGCTGCTAATTAGTGTTTACAGGCTTGCAAAGCTGTCCCGAGTGTTGCTTTCTCTAGGTGACTCTAAGTTATCCTATATAACACTCTCGAACTCCTTCCAAACTGCAGTTTAGCATGCCAACAACACATCACCCCATAGTTTCTTTCTCTGCATGAATGTAAGCGTTTGTCTATATGACTCTGGTACGTCTTTCAAAATACAATTTAGCAGACCTAAAAATCACCCGCCAAGAGTTGCTTTCTGTAAATGACTGTCAGCTTTCGAACTTCTTCCAATCTATAGTTTAGCATGCCTGCACTACAGCACCCCATATTTGCTTTCTCTGTGTTAATGTAAGCGTTCCTGTATATGTCTCTCGTACCTCTTCCAAAGTAGAGTTCAGTATGCTCAAAAACGGCCACCCCAACGTTGCTTTCTCTGAGTGAATGTAAGCGTTCCTGTATATGATTCTAACACTTCATTGAAAATAGAGTTTAGCAGGCCTACGAACCACCCCCCCAAGAGTTGCTTTCTCTAAATGACTGTAAACTTCCCAGATATGACTCTCGAACATCCCCCAAACTATAGTTTAGTAGGCATACAAACATCACTCCATAGTTGCTTTCTCTGCATGAATGTAAGCGTTCCTATATATGATTCTCGTACTTCTTCCAAACTAGAGTTTAGTATGCCTACAAACCACAACCCCATCGTTGATTTCTCTGAGTGAATGTACGCAGTCCCCAATATGACTCTCCCCCTTCTTCCAAAGTAGAGTTTTGCAGGCCTACAAACCATCCCCCGAAAGTTGGTTTCTATAAATGACGGTACGTTTTCCTATATATTACTCTTTAACTTCTTGCAAAATAGAGATTAGCATGGCTACAAAAAATCCACCCCATAATTGCTTTCTCTGCATGAATGTAAGTGTTCCCATATATCATTCTCCTACTTCTTCCAAACTAGAGTTTAGTATGCCTACAAACCACCACATCATCGTAGCTTTCTCTGAGTGAATGTAAGCCTTCCCATATATGACTCTCACTCTGAAACCAAAATAGAGTTTAGCACGCCTACATTCCACACCAGAGATTTGCTTTCTCTAAGTGACTCTAAGCTTTCTTATATGTGATTCTCAAACTTCGTCCAAACTAGAGTTTAGCATGCCTAGAAAACACCACCCCACAGTTGCTTTCTCTGCATGAATGTAAGCGTTTGTATATATGACTCTGGTACTTCTTTCAAAATACAATTTAGCAGACCGAAAATTGAACCGCCGAGAGTTGCTTTCTCTAAGTGACTGTCTGCTTTCGAACTTCTTCCAAATTATATTTTAGCATGCCTACAAAACACCACCCCATAGTTACTTTCTCTGCATCAATATGAGCGTTCATATATATGCCTCTCTCACTTCATCTAAATTAGAGTTTAGCAGGCCTACAAACCACACCCCGTGAGTTGCTTTCTCTAGGTGACCGTAAACTTTCCTATATAAGAATCTCCAACTTCTTTCAAACTACACCATGCCAACAAAACACCACACCGTGGTTGCTTTCTCTGAGTGAACATAAGCGTTCCCATATATGACTCACACTCTGTTCCAAAATAGAATTTAGCAGATCTACAAACCAGCCCAACATGGTTCCTTTCTCTAAGTGACTGTAATTTTCCCCAGATATGACTCTCGCACTTCCTCCAAACTACAGATTAACATGCATACCTGCGCCACCCCACAGTTGCTTTCTCTGCGTGAATGTAACCGTTCATATATATGACTCTCCTACTTCTTCCCAACTACAGTTATTATGCCTTCAAACCATCACGATAATGTTTCTTTCTCTAAGTGAATGAATGCAAGCGTTCTCACATTTCATCCAAATTAGAGTTTAGCAGGCCTACCAATAAACTTCCGAGAGTTGTTTTCTCTGTGTCACTGTAATCTTTCCTATATAAGACGCTCGAACTTCTTCCAAACCACAGTTTAGCATGCCAACAAAATACGACACCAGAGTGGCTTTCTCTGCCTGAATGTAAGCGTTCATATATATGACTCTCGTACTTCCTCCAAAATACAGTTTAGAATGCCTACAAACCACCACCCAAACGTTGCGTTCTCTGAATGAATGAAAGCATTCCCATGTTTGACTCTCACAATTGATGCAAAGTAGAGTTTAGCAGGCCAAGAAAGGATCTCCCGAGAGTTGCTTTCTCTAGGTGACTGTAAGCTTTCCTAAATAAGACTCTCCAACTTCTTCCAAACTACAGGTTAACATGCCCACAAAACATCACCCCATAGTTTTTTCTTTGCATGAATGTAAGCATTAGTATATATGACTCTGGTACTTCTTTCAAAATACAATTTAGCAGACCTAAAAATCACCCACCAAGAGTTGCTTTCTCTAAGTGACTGTTCAGGTTTAGAACTTCTTCCAAACTATAGCATGCTTACAAAACACCACCCCGTAGTTGCTTTCTCTGGGTGAATGTAAACGTTCCCAAATATCATTCTCGTACTTCTTCCAAACTATTTAGTATGCCTACAAAAACCAGCCCAATGTTGTTTCTCTGAGGGAATGTAAGCGGTCCCATGTTTGACTCTCACACTTCATCCAAATTAGAGTTTAGCATGTGTACAAACAATCTCCCGAGAGTTGCTTTCCCTAGGTGATGGTAATCATTCCTGTATAAGGTTCTCCAACTTCTTCCAAACTGCAGTTTAGCATGCCTACAAAACCTGACGCCATAAGTGCTTTCTCTGCGTGAATGTAAGTGTTCCTATATAGGACTCTCGTACTTCTTCCAAACTACAGTTTAGTATGCCCTACAAACCACCACCCAAACGTTGTTTTCTCTGAGTGAATGTAAGCGTTCCCATATATGACTCTCACACTTCAACCAAAATAGAGTTTAGCAGGCCTACATTCCACACCCAGAGATTTGCTTTCTCTAAGTGACTGTAAGCTTTCTTATATGTGATTCTCAAACTTCGTCCAAACTAGAGTTTAGCATGCCTATAAAACACCACCCCATAGTTACTTTCAGTGCGTCAAAATGTATGTGTTCCTATATGTGATTCTCGTGCTTCTTCCAAACTGCAGTTTAGTAAGCCTACAAACAACCCCATCGTTGCTTTCCCTGAGGGAATGTAAGCGTTCTCATATATGACTCTCACACTTCAACCAAAACAGGGTTTTGCAGGCCTACAAACCACCCGCCAAGACTTGCTTTTTCAAAGTGGCTGTTACCTTTCCTATATAGGACTCTGGAACTTCTCCCAAGCTAGACTTTAACATGTCTACCTGACACTACTCCGTAGTTGCTCTCGGTGTGTGAATGTAAGCGTTCCTATATATGAGTCTTGTACTTCTTCCTAACTAGCATCTGGCATGCCAAAATAACACTCCCCCATAGTTGCTTTCTTTGAGTCAATGTAAACATTCCTATATATGTCTCTCGCACTTCTTCCAAACTTGAGTTATGTCTACAAACCAATCCCCGACAGCTGTTTTCTCTGAACGAATTTAAGCGTTCCTAGATAGGACTATGGCACTTCCTCCAAACTAGAGTTTAGCAAGCCTACACTCCACCCCCATTCGTTGCTTTCTCTAAGTTACTGTAAGCTTTCCTATACATGGCTCTCGAAATTTTCCAAACTAGAGTTAGCATGCCTACTATACACCTACACATAATTGCTTTGTCTGAGTGAATATAAGCCTTCCTCTATATGACTGTCGCACTTTTTCCAAATTAGAGTGTAGCCAGCCTGGAAAGCACCCCTTATAGTTGCTTTCATTGAGTGAATGTTAACATTCCTATGTATGACTCTCGCAACTTTTCCAATCTAAGATTTTAGCAATGCTACAAATCCCCCGCCGAGAGTTCCTATACATAACTGTCCTCTTTTTCCAAGCTAGAGTTTAGGAAGCCTAGAAACCGTCCCCCCGTAGACGCTTTATGTGAATGTAAGCGTTCCTATATATGACTCTCGCCTTCCTCCAAACTAGAGCTTAGCAAGCCTACAAACCAACTCCCTATAATTGCTTTCTCTGAATGAATGATATCGTTCCTATATAAGACTCTCGAACTTCTTCCAAACCAGAGTTTAACAAGCCAAAAAAGCACCCCCCATAGATGCTTCCTCTAACTCAAAGCTAATATTCCTATATATGATTCAGCTTCTTCATCCAAACTAGAGTAAGGCAAGCCTACAAATCACACACCAATAGTTGCTTTCTATCAGTAAATGTAAGCATCCCTATATATGACTATAGCAATTCTTCCAAACTGGAGTTTAGCAAGCCTCCAGACCCCCGGACCCCACTCCATAGTACCCTGGGCATTGGCGCCTGCCTGTCATGCAGGACATAGGGGCGGACCCTCATCTCAGACACGGCATTGGTGGATTGTAGGCTTTTTTAAGTTTTTGAATTGAAGAAGTCTGAGAATTGGAATTGGGTTTAGGGTAAGGTTAGGTGTTAGGGACTAGGATTAGGTTTAGGGGTTAGGGTTTTAGGTTAGAATTAGGGTTAGGATTACTGTTAGGGTTAGAGATTAGGATTATGTTTAGTGGTTGGGTTTAGGTTTAGGGTGAGAGGCAAGAGTAAGGGTCAGGGATTAGGGTTACTGTTAGGAGTTAGATTCAGGGCTTACTAAGGGTTTGGTTTAGTGATAGGGTTAGGGCTTACGTTTAACGGTGTGTGTTAGGGCACGGGCCCTGTCTAACGTACGGGGCACTGTGGATGTGGAGCAAGGCTGGGTCCCCACTTCATCGTACCCTGGGTGTTGGGCTTCAACTGTCATGCAGGACAAAGGCAGAGGCTCATCTCACGCATGGTTAGGATTAAGGTTTAAGGTTAGGGTCAGGGTTGAGGGTTAGGGGGAGGGTTAACAGTTAGAGTTAGGGTAAGGGGGTTAGGGATAGGGTTAGGGTTAAGGGTTAGGTTTATGGTTCAGGTTTAAGGTTAGCATTAGAGGGTAGGTTTAGTGTACCTGTAGGTCAGTGTTGGGGTTAAATCTCTAGGCATTAGGGTAAAGGTTAGTGTTATGGTTAAGAGTTAGGGTTAGGGTTAGTGTTGGTAGGGTTAAGGTTAGGGTTGGCATTTCAGAATTAGGGATTAGGTGTTATGGTTATGGCTAGGAGTTAGGGTTAGAATTACGGTATAGGCTTGTTCTCAGGGTGTCATGCATTAACGTTAAGATAAGGGGTTCAACTTAGGGTTACGGTGAGGTTTACGTGTTGAGGTGAGCAGTAGGATCAGGGTTAGGTGTTATGTTCTGGGTTAGGGTTGTGGGTGACGGGTAGGGTTTATGCTTAGGGCATGGGCCCTGTATGCACTAGGAGGCGAAGTTAGGAGTCTGTGATGGTCGCTGAGAACACACTCTATCCCACGCAGTGTATGGGCCTCTCGGTTTCATGCCGGACACTGTGGCAGAGCCGGCTTTCATGCATGGCGTAGTAGGATTGTAGGCTTTCAAAACTCTGAGAAAACAAGTAGTCTGAGAATTAGATTTAGGGTTAAAATTACGGCACGGTTTAGGGATGAAGATTAGTGATAGGGTGCGGGCTTAGGGTTAGGGGATAGGGTTAGGGTTAGGGTTGTGGTAGGGTGAAAGTTAGGGTTTTCATTTTAGAAATAGGGATGAGGTGTTATGGTTATGACTATGGTTTAGGATTAGAATTATGGGATAGGGCTTCTTCTCAGGGTGTTATGCATTAACGTTAATTTAAGGGGATAAGTTAGCATTACGGGGAGGTTTATGGTTTACGTTTAGGAATAGGATCATGGTTAGGTGTTATGTTGAGGGTGAGGGTTATCTGTTAGGGGCAGTGCTTATACTTAGCGTACAGGCCCTGTCTGCACTGGGCGGCGGGCGGGGGTTAGGGGGATAGGATTGTCCCTGGGAACACACTCTATTGAACGCTGGGTGTGGATTCCTGGGTTTCATGCAGGACACAGTGGCAGAGCACCCTTTAACTCATGGCATGGGAGGTTTGTAGGCTTTCTAAACTCTGAGAAAGCAAGAAGTCTGAGAATGAGATTTAGGGGTAGGATTATGGTAATGTTTAGGGATGAAGATTAGTGTTAGGGTGGAGTCTTAGGGTTAGGTGTTAGGGTTAAATGTTAGTGTTAGGTTTAACAGTTACAGTTAGGTTTACGTTTAAGATTCAGGGTTAGGGTTAAGGTTTGGGTTTAGCGTTTGGCACAGGGTTAGGCTTCAGTATTAGCCTTATGGATAAGGATTAGGAGTAGGGTTAGGGTTAAGGGTTAGTGTCAGGGTTAATGGTAAGTTTCAAGATTGAGGGTTAGGGTTGCGGTTAGGGTTAGGTTTAGCGTTAGGGGTTAGGGTTAGGCTTAGGGTTAAAGGATAGTATTATGGTTAAGTGTTGGGCTTAGGGTTAGGGTTTAGTGTTAGCGTTATCATTAAGGATTAGGGTTAGGGTCAGGGTTAAATGCTTGGGTGCGGGTAATGGTTAGGGTCAGGGTTAAGGTTTACGGATAGCGTTAGTGCTAAGGGTTATGGGTAGGTTTAGGGTTCAGGGTTAGAGTTAGCATTAGGGCTTAAGGTTAGGATTAGGCGGTAGGTTAGATTTAGGGTTAGATCTAAGTGTTAGGGTAAGGGCTAGGGTTAGGGTTAAGAGATAGGGTTAGGTTTAATGCTTAGGATTAGGGTTAGGGTTTGGGGTTAAAGTAAGTGTTAGGGGTTAGGTTTAAGGATCAAAGGTTAGGGTTATTTTTAGCTGTAGTGTTAGGGTTAGGGAAAAGGGATCCCATTAGCATTAAGGGTCTTCCTTACTGTAGGGTTAAGGGTTAGGCTTAGAGTTAAAGGTTAAGGTTAGGGTCAGTGTTAAGAATTAGGGGGAGGGTTAACGGTTAGGGTAAAGGTTAAGCGTTAGGGTTAGGGATTAGCAATTAGGGTTTTTGGTTAGTGTTAGGGTTAGAGGTTAGGAGTTCGTGTTTTATGAAGGGGTATGGTTAGAATTAGGATTGGGGTTAGAGTTAGGGTTAGGTATAGGGGTTAGGTTTAGGGGTTAGTTTTAGGGTAAAAGGATAGGATTAGGGTTATGGGTTGGGCTTATCTTTAGGGTTAAAGTTTACTGCTAGGGTTAGGGATAGGGTTCAGGGTTAGCTTTAGGGGTTCTGGTTAGCGTTAGGTGTTAGGTTAGTGTCAGGCTTAGGTCCAGTCGTGAGGGTAAGGTTTAGGGTTAGCTTTAAGAGCTAGGGTTAGGTTTAATGGTTAGGATTAGGATTAGGGTTAAGGGTTAGCGTAAGGCTTAGGGGTTAGGGTGAAGGGTTAGGGTTTTTGTTAGGCATAGCGTTGGGGTTAGAAGTAAGGGTTACTGTCAGTGTTAGGGTTGTAGGTAGGGTTCCGGTTAGGGTTAGCGGTTTAGAATTAGGGTTAGGGATTAGGTGTCACAGTGATGACTAGGAGATAGGGTTAGAATTATGGGATAGGGGTTGTTCTCAGGGAATGGGTTATGCATTAACGTTAGGATAAGAGGTTAAAGTTAGGCTCACGGTGAGGTTTACGTGTTAAGGGGAGAAATAGGAACAGGGTTGGGTGTTATGTTCAGGGTTAGGGTTATCTGTTAGAGGTATTGTTTATGCTTAGCGCACGGGCCCTGTCTGCATTGGGCGGGCGGGGGGAGTTTAGGGGGCTGGGATTGTACCCGGGAACCCACTCTATCATACTCTGGGTATGGGCCCGTGGCTTTCATGCAGGACACAGTGGTAGAGCCTCCTTTCACGCATGGCATGGGAGGATTGCAGGCTTCCTAAACTCTAAGAAAGCAAGAAGTCTGAGAATTAGATTTAGGGTTAGGATTATGGTTAGGGTTAAGGATGAAGTTTAGTGTTAGGGTGAGGGCTTAAGGTTAGGGATTAGGGTTAGGGTTAAAGGTTACTCTTAGGTTTAACGATTACAGTTCGGTTTAGGGTTGAGGTTTACGGTTAGGGTTAAGATGAGGGGTTAGGGTTTGGTAGACGTTTAGGGTTAAGTGTTAGGTTTAGGGTTGAAGATTAGGATTAGGGTTAGGATTAAAGGTTAGCGTGAGAGTTAACGCTTAGGGTTAAGGTTAAGAGTTAGGGTTTACGGTTAGGCTTAGGGTTAGATTTAGGGTTAGAGTTATGTGCTATGGTTTGTGTTAGGGGTTAGGGTTAGGTTTACTGTTCACGGTTAGGGTTGGGTTTAGGGGTTAGCATTAGGGTTAGGGATTAGGTTTAGGGTAAGGGTCTAGAGTTAATGTTGGGCTTTAGGCTCGGGGCTTAGGTTCAGGGTCAGGGGTTAGCGTTGGTGGTAGGGCTTAGCTTTAGCGGTCAGTTTAAGGGCACAGGACCTGGTTAATCTACGGTGAGAGGGGTGCGGTCGGAGTCACCACGAAAGCACAACATCATTCCGTGGGCCTTGGGACAGGACCTACATGCAGGACTCAGGCGGAGCCTCATCTGACACATGGCATGGCTGTATTGTAGGCTTGCTTCACTCTGGGAATGGAAGTAGTGTGAGAATTAGGGTTGGGGTTGGGGTTAGGGTTTTTCGTGTTAGGGGTTAGGTTTCGAGTCAGGGTTAGGTGCTAGGGATTAGTGGTTAGGGTTAGAGTTAGTGTTAGGGGTAAGGTGTTAAGTCTGGGTTAGGGGGCCAGGGTAAGGTTTAGGGTTGGAGTTAGCGTTAGGGTTAGGGGTTAGGTTTAAGGGATAGGGTTAGGATTCAGGGTGAGGGTTAGAGGGTTAACAGTTGGGGTTAGGCTTAGGGGTTAGGGATAGTGTTAGGGTTAAGGGTTAGGAGCTTGGTTCAGGTTTAAGGTTAGCATTAGGGGTTGGGGTTAGTGTTAACTGTAGGTCAGTGTTGGGGTTAGATCTCTAGGCATTAGGGTAAAGGTTAGGGTTAGGGTTAAGAGTTAGGGTTCTGTTTAATGGTTAGGATTGGGAATAGGGTTAAGGGTTAGGGTTAAGGTTAGGGGTTATGACGAAGGATCAACGGTTAGGGTTACTTTTAGGCGTAGGGTTAGGGTAAGGGGGTAGCGTTAGTGTTAGTGTTGTCGGTCGGGTTAAGGTTAGGGTTGGCGTTTCAGAATTAGGGATTAGGTGTTACGGTTATAGCTAGGAGGTAGGGTTATAATGACGGTATAGGGCTTGTTCTCAGGGTGTCATGCATTAACGTTAAGATATGGGGTTAAAGTTAGGGTTATGGTGAGGTTTACCTGTTAAGGTGAGCAGTAGGATCAGGGTTAGGTGTTATGTTGTGGGTTAGGCATATGGGTGAGGGGTAGGGTTTATGCTTAGGGCACGGGCCCTGTATGCCCTAGGAGGCAAAGTTAGGTGTCTGGGATGGTCGCTGGGAACCCACTCTACCGCACGCAGTGTATGGGCCTCTGGGTTTCATGCAGGACACTGTGGCAGAGCCCTCTTTCACGCATGGCGTGGGAGGATTGCAGGCTTTCTAAACTCTAAGAAAGCAAGAAGTCTGAGAATTAGATTTAGGGTTAGGGTTATGGTTAGGGTTAAGGATGAAGTTTAGTGTTAGGGTGAGGGCTTAGGCTTAGGGATTACGGTTAGGGTTAAAGGTTACTCTTAGATTTAACGGTTACACTTTGGTTTAGGGTTGAGATTTAAGGTTAGGGTTAAGATGAGGGGTTAGGGTTTGGTACAGGATTAGGGTTAAGTGTTAGGTTTAGGGTTGAAGATTAGGATTAGGGTTAGGATTAAAGGTTAGCGTGAGAGTTAACGCTTAGGGTTAAGGTTAAGAGATAGGGTTTAGGGTTAGGGTTAGGGTTAGGGTTAGTTTTAGGGTTAGAGTTATGTGCTATGGTTTGTGTTAGAGGTAAGTGTTAGGTTTACTTTTCACGGTTAGGGTTACGTTTAGGGGTTAGCATTAGGGTTAGGGTTAGGGTTAGGGTTAAGGGATAGGATTAGGGTTAATTGTTGGGCTTAGGGTTAGGGTTTAGTGTTAGGGTTATCATTAAGGATTAGGGTTAGGGTCAGGGTTAAATGCTTGGGTGCGGGTAATGGTTAGGGTCAGGGTTAAGGTTCACGGATAGGGTTAGTGTTAAGGGTTACGGGTAGGTTTAGGTTTAAGGGTTAGCGTTAGCATTAGGGCTTAAGGTTAGGATTAGGCGGGAGGTTAGATTTAGGGTTAGAACTAGGCGTTAGGTAAGGGCTAGGGTTAGGATTAAGAGATAGGCTTAGGTTTAATGCTTAGGATTAGGGTTACGGTTTGGGGTTAAAGTAAGTGTTAGGGGTTAGGTTTAAGGATCAAAGGTTAGGGTTATTTTTAGCTGTAGTGTTAGGGTTAGGGAAAAGGGATCCCATTAGCATTAAGGGTCTTCCTTACTGTAGGGTTAAGGGTTAGGCTTAGAGTTAAAGGTTAAGGTTAGGGTCAGTGTTAAGAATTAGGGTGAGGGTTAACGGTTAGGTTAAAGGTTAAGCGTTAGGGTTAGGGATTAGCAATTAGGGTTTTTGGTTAGTGTTAGGGTTAGAGGTTAGGAGTTCGTGTTTTATGAAGGGGTATGGTTAAAATTAGGATTGGGGTTAGAGTTAGGGTGAGGTATAGGGGTTAGGTTTAGGGGTTAGTTTTAGGGTAAAAGGATAGGATTAGGGTTATGGGTTGGGCTTATCTTTAGGGTTAAAGTTTACTGCTAGGGTTAGGGATAGGGTTCAGGGTTAGCTTTAGGGGTTCTGGTTAGGGTTAGGTGTTAGGTTAGTGTCAGGGTTAGGTCTAGTCGTGAGGGTAAGGTTTAGGGTTAGCTTTAAGAGCTAGGGTTAGGTTTAATGGTTAGGATTAGGATTAGGGTTAAGGGTTAGCGTAAGGCTTAGGGGTTAGGGTGAAGGGTTAGGGTTTTTGTTAGGCATAGCGTTGGGGTTAGAAGTAAGGGTTACTGTCAGTGTTAGGGTTGTAGGTAGGGTTACGGTTAGGGTTAGCGGTTTAGAATTAGGGTTAGGGATTAGGTGTCACAGTGATGACTAGGAGATAGGGTTAGAATTATGGGATAGGGGTTGTTCTCAGGGAATGGGTTATGCATTAACGTTAGGATAAGAGGTTAAAGTTAGGCTCACGGTGAGGTTTACGTGTTAAGGGGAGAAATAGGAACAGGGTTGGGTGTTATGTTCAGGGTTAGGGTTATCTGTTAGAGGTATTGTTTATGCTTAGCGCACGGGCCCTGTCTGCATTGGACGGGCGGGGGGAGTTTAGGGGGCTGGGATTGTACCCGGGAACCCACTCTATCATACTCTGGGTATGGGCCCGTGGGTTTCATGCAGGACACAGTGGTAGAGCCTCCTTTCACGCATGGCATGGGAGGATTGCAGGCTTTCTAAACTCTAAGAAAGCAAGAAGTCTGAGAATTAGATTTAGGGTTAGGATTATGGCTAGGGTTAAGGATGAAGTTTAGTGTTAGGGTGAGGGCTTAAGGTTAGGGATTAGGGTTAGGGTTAAAGGTTACTCTTAGGTTTAACGATTACAGTTCGGTTTAGGGTTGAGGTTTACGGTTAGGGTTAAGATGAGGGGTTAGGGTTTGGTAGACGTTTAGGGTTAAGTGTTAGGTTTAGGGTTGAAGATTAGGATTAGGGTTAGGATTAAAGGTTAGCGTGAGAGTTAACGCTTAGTGTTAAGGTTAAGAGTTAGGGTTTAGGTTTAGGGTTAGGGTTAGGGTTAGTTTTAGCGTTAGAGTTATGTGCTATGGTTTGTGTTAGAGGTTAGGGTTAGGTTTACTGGTCACGGTTAGGGTTACGTTTAGGGGTTAGCATTACGGTTAGGGTTAGGGTTAGGGTTAAGTGTTTAAAATTTTAAAATTTCCCTGCCTTTTAAAACAATGGAAAAATGGTGGTGGGTTAGGGTTAGGGT
The DNA here is from genome assembly GCF_041146395.1 of Eulemur rufifrons. Classification (NCBI taxonomy): domain Eukaryota; kingdom Metazoa; phylum Chordata; class Mammalia; order Primates; family Lemuridae; genus Eulemur; species Eulemur rufifrons. The sequence continues at coordinate 2,990,098 of NW_027182818.1, forward strand.
TAAGGTTAGGGTTAGGGTTAGGGTTAAGGGTTTAAAATTTTAAAATTTTAAGGTTTAAGTGTTAAGGGTTAAGGGTTTAAAATTTAAAATTTTAAAATTTCCCTGAAAAATGGTGGTGGGTTAGGGTTAGGGTTAAGTTTAGGGTTAGGGTTAGGGTTAGGGTTAAGGGTTTAAAATTTTAAAATTTCCCTGCCTTTTAAAACAATAGAAAAATGGTGGTGGGATGATACTTAGAAGAATGGCTTCTTGTCTGTCTCCACTAACAAAAATAGGCAACACCAAGTCAGCTACTCCTCAGCATAGTTATGTCCGTCGCAGCCTTCTTGGGTTTCAGGAGTCACAAACAAACGTTATCACAATTATGGTGAAACGCTGAATACCTGCAAATAATTTTCAACGTAGTGGCATACTTCTTGGAACAAGCCAGGTACCTGTGCCCACGCATAGAGGACTATATAGAAACATGGTGGAATCCCAGCTGATGAAGCAAAGGATTCTTAAAGGAATGAGATGACCATGCGGATCCTGTTTAATTCTCTGAAAGAGAATCCGCACTTTTCACCTGCCAAACACATGCCAACTACTCTTCTCTGGGGATAATAAAAACAAACCAGCGATCTGACAGATGGCCTGAACACCCATCCTGACCGACCCCACAAAAAAAAAAGTACCCTCCAGCTACTAATTATAATGCCAATTTGCAAAATTTCCCTGCATTTTTAAACAATGGAGAAATGATGGTGGGATGATACTTAGAAGAATGGCTTCTTGTCAGTCTCCACTGACAAAAATAGGCAACACCAAGTTAGCTACGCCTCAGCATAGTTATGTCTGTCGCAGCCTTCTTTGGTTTCCGCAGGCACAAACAAACGTTATCACAATTATGGTGAAACGCTGAACACCTGCAAATAATTTTCAACGTAGTGGTTAATTGAAAAGCTCTGCGGCATACTTCTTGGAACAAGCCACTTACCTGTTCCCACGCAAAGAGGAGTATATAGAAGCATGGTGGATTTCCAGCTGATGAAGTTAAGGATTATTAAAGGAACGGGATGACCATGGGGACCATCGTTAATTCTCTGAAACAGAATCCGCCCTTTTCACCTGCCAAACACATGCCCACTTCTCCTCTCTGGTTATAATAAAAACTAACCAGCGAACTGACAGAGGGACTGACCAACACATCCACATCGACCACACACACAAAAAAAAAACTTACCCTCCAGCTAGTAATTATAATGCTAACTTGCATAATTTCCCTGCATTTTAAAACAATGGAAAAATGGTGGTGGGATGATACTTAGAAGAATGGCTTCTTGTCAGTCTCCACTAACAAAAATAGGCAACACCAAGTCAGCTACTCCTCAGCATAGTTATGTCCGTCGCAGCCTTCTTGGGTTTCAGGAGGCACAAACAAACGTTATCACAATTATGGTGAAACTCTGAACACCTGCAAGTAATTTTCAACGTAGTGGTTAATTGAAAAGCTCTGCGGTATACTTCATGGAACAAGCCAGTTACCTGTTCCCACGCAAAGAGGAGTATATAGAACCATGGAGGATTTCCAGCTGATGAAGTAAAGGATTGTTAAAGGAACGGGATGACCATGGGGATCATCGTTAATTCTCTGAAACAGAATCCGCACTTTTCACCTGCCAAACACATGCCCACTTCTCCTCTCTGGGCATAATAAAAACTAACCAGCGAACTGACAGAGGGCCTGACCCCCCCATCCACATCGACCACACACAAAAAAAACGGTACCCTCCAGCTACTAATTATAATGCTAACTTGCAAAATTTCCCTGCATTTTAAAACAATGGAAAAATGGTGGTGGGATGATACTTAGAAGAATGGCTTCTTGTCAGTCTCCACTAACAAAAATAGGCAACACCAAGTCAGCTACGCCTCAGCATAGTTATGTCCGTCGCAGCCTTCTTGGGTTTCAGGAGGCACATACAAACGTTATCAAAATTATGGTGAAACGCTGAAAACCTGCAAATAATTTTCAACGTAATGGTTAATTTGAAAACTCTCCAGCATACTTCTTGGAACAAGCCAGGTACCTGTGCCCACGCATAGAGGAGTATATAGAAGCATGGTGGAATCCCAACTGATGAAGCAAAGGATTCTTAAAGGAATGAGATGAGTATGCTGATCCTGTTTAAATCTCTGAAACAGAATCCGCCCTTTTCACCTGCCAAACACATGCCCACTACTCTTCTCTGGGCATAATAAAACCAAACCAGCGATCTGACAGAGGGCCTGAACACCCATCCTGACCGACCCCACAAAAACAAAAGTACACTCCAGCTACTAATTATAATGCCAATTTGCAAAATTTCCCTGCATTTTAAAACAATGGAGAAATGATGGTGGGATGATACTTAGAAAAATGGCTTATTGTCAGTCTCCACTGACAAAAATAGGCAACACCGAGTCAGCTACGCCTCAGCATAGTTTTGTCCATCGCAGCCTTCTTGGGTTTCAGGAGGCACATACAAACGTTATCACAATTATGGTGAAACGCTGAAAACCTGGAAAGGATTTTCAACATACTGGTTAATTGAAAAGCTCTGAGGCATACTTCTTGGAACAAGCTACTTTCCTGTGCCCACGCATAGAGAAGTATATAGAACCATGGTGGATTCCCAGCTCATGAAGCAAAGGATTCTTAAAGGAACGGGATTACCATGCGGATCCTGTTTAATTCTCTGAAACAGATCCGCAGTTTTCACCTGCCATACTAATACCCACTTCTCCTCTCTGGGGATAATAAAAACAAACCAGCGAACTGACAGAAGGCCTGACCAACACATCCACAGCGACCCCACAGGAAAAAATAAAAAAAAACACCGTAGCCTCCAGCTACTAATTATAATGCTAACTTGCAAAGTTTTCCTGAATTTTTAAACAATGGAAAAATGATGGTGAGATGATACTTAAAGAATAGATTCTAGTCAGTCTCCACTAACAGAAATAGGCAACACCAAGTCTGCTACTCCTCAGCATAGTTATGTCCGTCGCAGCCTTCTTGGGTTTCAGGAGGCACAAAGAAACGTTATCACAATTATGGTGAAACGCTGAACACCTGCAAATAATTTTCAACGTAGTGGTTAATTGAAAAGCTCTGCGGCATACTTCTTGTAACCAGCCAGTTACCTGTTCCCACGCAAAGAGGAGTATACAGAACCGTGGTGGATTTCCAGCTGATGAAGTGAAGGATTATTAAAGGAACGGATGACCATGGGGATAATGGTTAATTCTCTGAAACAGAATCCGCACTTTTCACCTGCCAAACACATGCCCACTTCTCCTCTCTGGGGATAATAAAAACTAACCAGCGAACTGACAGAGGGCCTCACCCCCCCATCCACATCGACCACACAAAAAAAAAAAAAACCGTACCCTCCAGCTACTAATTATAATGCTAACTTGCAAAATTTCCCTGCCTTTTAAAACAATGGAAAAATGGTGGTGGGATGATACTTAGAAGAATGGCTTCTTGTCTGTCTCCACTAACAAAAATAGGCAACACCAAGTCAGCTACTCCTCAGCATAGTTATGTCCTTCGCAGCCTTCTTGGGTTTCAGGAGGCACATACAAACGTTATCAAAAGTATGGTGAAATGCTGAAAACCTGCAAAGAATTTTCAACGTACTGGTTAATTTGAAAACTGTCCAGCATACTTCTTGGAACAAGCCAGGTACCTGTGCCCACGCATAGAGGAGTATATAGAAACATGGTGGAATCCCAGCTGATGAAGCAAAGGATTCTTAAAGGAATGATATGACCATGCGGATCCTCATTAATTCTCTCAATCAGAATCCCCACTTTTCACCTGCCATACACATGCCCACTACTCTTCTCTGGGGATAATAAAAACAAACCAGCGATCTGACAGATGGCCTGAACACCCATCCTGACTGACCCCACAAAAAAAAAAAGTACCCTCCAGCTACTAATTATAATGCCAATTTGCAAAATTTCCCTGCATTTTTAAACAATGGAGAAATGATGGTGGGATGATACTTAGAAGAATGGCTTCTTGTCAGTCTCCACTGACAAAAATAGGCAACACCAAGTCAGCTACGCCTCAGCATAGTTATGTCCGTAGCAGCCATATTTGGTTTCAGTAGGCACATACACACGTTATCACAATTATGGTGAAACGCTGAAAACCTGCAAAGGATTTTCAACATACTGGTTAATTGAAAAGCTCTGAGGCATACTTCTTGGAACAAGCCAGTTTCCTGTGCCCACGCATAGAGAAGTATATAGAACCATGGTGGATTCCCAGCTCATGAAGCAAAGGATTCTTAAAGAAACGGGATTACCATGCGGATCCTGTTTAATTCTCTGAAACAGATCTGCAGTTTTCACCTGCTATACTAATACCCACTTCTCCTCTCTGGGGATATTAAAAACAAACCAGCGAACTGACAGAGGGCCTGACCAACACTCCCACACCGACCCCACAGGAAAAAAAAAAAAAAAAACACCGTAGCCTCCAGCTACTAATTATAATGCTAACTTGCAAAATTTTCCTGCATTTTTAAATAATGGAAAAATGATGGTGAGATGATACTTAGAAGAATGGATTCTTGTCAGTCTCCAATAACAAAAATAGGCAACACCAAGTCAGCTACGCCTCAGCATCCTTATGTTCGTGGAAGCCATCTTGGGTTTCAGGAGGCACAAACAAACGTTATCACAATTATGGTGAAACGCTGAACACGTGCAAATAATTTACAACGTAGTGGTTAATTGAAAACTCTGCGGCATACTTCTTGGAACAAGCCAGTTACCTGTTCCCACGCAAAGAGGAGTATATAGAACCATGGTGGATTTCCAGCTGATGAAGTAAAGCATTATTAAAGGAACGGGATGACCATGGGGATCATCGTTAATTCTCTGAAACAGAATCCGCCCTTTTCACCTTCCAAACACATGCCCACTTCTCCTCTCTGGGGATAATAAAAACTAACCAGCGAACTGACAGAGGGCTTGACCCCCCCATCCACATAGACCACACACACAAAAAAAACCGTACCCTCCAGCTACTAATTATAATGCTAACTTGCAAAATTTCCCTGCATTTTAAAACAATGGAAAAATGGTGGTGAGATGATACTTAGAAGAATGGCTTCTTGTCTGTCTCCAGTAACAAAAATAGGCAACACCAAGTCAGCTACTCCTCAGCATAGTTATGTCCGTCGCAGCCTTCTTGGGTTTCAGGAGGCACATACAAACGTTATCAAAATTATGGTGAAATGCTGAAAACCTGCAAATAATTTTCAACGTACTGGTTAATTTGAAAACTCTCCAGCATACTTCTTGGAACAAGCCAGGTACCTGTGCCCACGCATAGAGGAGTATATAGAAACATGGTGGAATCTCAGCTAATGAAGCAAAGGATTCTTAAAGGAATGAGATGACCATGCGGATCCTGTTTAATTCTCTGAAACAGAATCCGCACTTTTCACCTGCCAAACACATGCCCACTACTCTTCTCTGGGGATAATAAAAACAAACCAGCGATCTGACAGAGGGCCTGAACACCCATCCTGACCGACCCCACAAAAAAAAAAAGTACCCTCCAGCTACTAATTATAATGCCAATTTGCAAAATTTCCCTGCATTTTTAAACAATGGAGAAATGATGGTGGGATGATACTTAGAAGAATGGCTTCTTGTCAGTCTCCACTGACAAAAATGGGCAACACCAAGTCAGCTACGCCTCGGCATAGTTATGTCCGTAGCAGCCATATTTGGTTTCAGTAGGCACATACACACGTTATCACAATTATGTTGAAACGCTGAAAACCTGCAAAGGATTTTCAACATACTGGTTAATTGAATAGCTCTGAGGCATACTTCTTGGAACAAGCCAGTTTCCTGTGCCCACGCATACAGAAGTATATACAACCATGGTGGATTCCCAGCTCATGAAGCAAAGGATTCTTAAAGGAACGGGATTACCATGCGGATCCTGTTTAATTCTCTGAAACAGATCCGCAGTTTTCACCTGCCATACTAATACCCACTTCTCCTCTCTGGGGATAATAAAAACAAACCAGCGAACTGACAGAGAGCCTGACCAACACATCCACACCGACCCCACAGGAAAAAAAAAAAACAACACCGCAGCCTCCAGCTACTAATTATAATGCTAACTTGCAAAATTTTCCTGCATTTTTAAACAATGGAAAAATGATGGTGAGATGATACTTAGAAGAATGGATTCTTGTCAGTCTCCACTAACAAAAATAGGCAAAACCAAGTCAGCTACGCCTCAGCATAGTTATGTTCGTGGCAGCCATCTTGGGTTTCAGGAGGCATAAACAAACGTTATCACAATTATGGTGAAACGCTGAACACCTGCAAATAATTTTCAACGTAGTGGTTAATTGAAAAGCTCTGCGGCATACTTCTTGTAACAAGCCAGTTACCTGTTCCCACGCAAAGAGGAGTATATAGAAACATGGTGGATTTCCAGCTGATGAAGTAAAGGATTATTAAAGGAACGGATGACCATGGGGATCATCGTTAATTCTCTGAAACAGAATGCGCCCTTTTCACCTGCCAAACACATGCCGACTTCTTCTCTCTGGGGATAATAAAAACTAACCAGCGAACTGACAGAGGGCCTGACCCCCCCATCCACATCGACCACACAAAAAAAAATACCGTACCCTCCAGCTACTAATTATAATGCTAACTTGCAAAATTTCCCTGCTTTTTAAAACAATGGAAAAATGGTTGTGGGATGATACTTAGAAGAATGGCTTCTTGTTAGTCTCCACCAAAAAAAATAGGCAACACCAAGTCAGCTACTCCTCAGCATAGTTATGTCCGTCGCAGCCTTCTTGGGTTTCAGGAGGCACAAACAAACGTTATCACAATTATGGTGAAATGCTGAACACCTGCAAATAATTTTCAACGTAGTGGTTAATTGAAAAGCTCTGCGGCATACTTCTTGGAACAAGCCAGTTACCTGTTCCCACACAAAGAGGAGTATATAGAACCATGGTGGATTTCCAGCTGATGAAGTAAAGGATTATTAAAGGAACGGGATGACCATGGGGATCATCGTTAATTCTCTGAAACAGAATCCGTCCTTTTCACCTGCCAAACACATGCCCACTTCTCCTCTCTGGGGATAATAAAAACTAACCAGCGAACTGACAGAGGGCCTGCCCCTCCCATCCACATCTACCACACACAAAAAATAACCGTACTCTCCAGCTACTAAGTATAATGCTAACTTGCAAAATTTCCCTGCCTTTTAAAACAATGGAAAAATGGTGGTGGGATGATACTTAGAAGAATGGCTTCTTGTCTGTCTCCACTAACAAAAATAGGCAACACCAAGTCAGCTACTCCTCAGCATAGTTATGTTCGTCGCAGCCTTCTTGGGTTTCAGGAGGCACATACAAACGTTATCAAAATTATGGTGAAACGCTGAAAACCTGAAAATAATTTTCAACGTACTGGTTAATTTGAAAAAGCTCTAGCATACTTCTTGGAACAAGCCAGGTACCTGTGCCCACGCACAGAGGAGTATATAGAAACATGGTGGAATCCCAGCTGATGAAGCAAAGGATTCTTAAAGGAATGAGATGACCATGCGGATCCTGTTTAATTCTCTGAAACAGAATCCGCACTTTTCACCTGCCAAACACATGCCCACTACTCTTCTCTGGGATAATAAAAACAAACCAGCGATCTGACAGAGGGCCTGAACACCCATCCTGATCAACCCCACAAAAAAAAAAAGTACCCTCCAGCTATAAATTATAATGCCAATTTGCAAAATTTCCCTGCATTTTTTAACAATGGAGAAATGATGGTGGGATGATACTTAGAAGAATGGCTTCTTGTCAGTCTCCACTGACAAAAATAGGCAACACCAAGTCAGCTACGCCTTGGCATAGTTATGTCCGTCGCAGCCTTCTTGGGTTTCAGGAGGCACAAACAAACGTTATCTCAATTATGGTGAAACGCTGAACACCTGCAAATATTTTCAACGTACTGGTTAGTTGAAAAGCCCTGCGGCATACTTCTTGCAACAAGCCAGTTACCTGTTCCCACGCAAAGAGGAGTATATAGAACCATGGTGGATTTCCAGCTGATGAAGTAAAGGATTATTAAAAAAACGGGATGACCATGGGGAACATCGTTAATTCTCTGAAACAGAATCCGCCCTTTTCACCTGCCAAACACATGCCCACTTCTCCTCTCTGGGGATAATAAAAACTAACCAGCGAACTGACAGAGTGCCTGAGCCCCCATCCACCTCCACCACACACAAAAAAAAACCGTACCCTCCAGCTACTAATTATAATGCTAACTTGCAAGATTTCCCTGCATTTTAAAACAATGGAAAAATGGTGGTGGGATGATACTTAGAAGAATGGCTTCTTGTCTGTCTCCACTAACAAAAATAGGCAACACCAAGTCAGCTACTCCTCAGCATAGTTATGTCCGTCGCAGACTTCTTGGGTTTCAGGAGGCACATACAAACGTTATCAAAATTATGGTTAAACGCTGAAAACCTGCAAATAATTTTCAACGTACTGGTTAATTTGAAAACTCTCCAGCATACTTCTTGGAACAAGCCAGGTACCTGTGCCCACGCATAGAGGAGTATATAGAAACATGGTGGAATCCCAGCTGATGAAGCAAAGTATTCTTAAAGGAATGAGATGAGTATGCTGATCCTGTTTAATTCTCTGAAACAGAATCCGCCCTTTTCACCTGCCAAACACATGCCCACTACTCTTCTCTGGGCATAATAAAACCAAACCAGCGATCTGACAGAGGGCCTGAACACCCATCCTGACCGACATCCAAAAAAACAAAAGTACACTCCAGCTACTAATTATAATGCCAATTTGCAAAATTTCCCTGCATTTTAAAACAATGGAGAAATGATGGTGGGATGATACTTAGAAAAATGGCTTATTGTCAGTCTCCACTGAGAAAAATAGGCAACACCAAGTCAGCTACGCCTCAGCATAGTTTTGTCCATCGCAGCCTTCTTGGGTTTCAGGAGGCACATACAAACGTTATCACAATTATGGTGAAACGCTGAAAACCTGCAAAGGATTTTCAACATACTGGTTAATTGAAAAGCTCTGAGGCATACTTCTTGGAACAAGCTACTTTCCTGTGCCCACGCATAGAGAAGTATATAGAACCATGGTGGATTCCCAGCTCATGAAGCAAAGGATTCTTAAAGGAACGGGATTACCATGCAGATCCTGTTTAATTCTCTGAAACAGATCCGCAGTTTTCACCTGCCATACTAATACCCACTTCTCCTCTCTGGGGATAATAAAAACAAATCAGCGAACTGACAGAAGGCCTGACCAACACATCCACAGCGACCCCACAGGAAAAAAAAAAAAAAAAACACCGTAGCCTCCAGCTACTAATTATAATGCTAACTTGCAAAATTTTCCTGAATTTTTAAACAATGGAAAAATGATGGTGAGATGATACATAGAAGAATGGATTCTAGTCAGTCTCCACTAACAGAAATAGGCAACACCAAGTCTGCTACTCCTCAGCATAGTTATGTCCGTCGCCGCCTTCTTGGGTTTCAGGAGGCACAAACAAACGTTATCACAATTATGGTGAAACGCTGAACACCTGCAAATAATTTTCAACGTAGTGGTTAATTGAAAAGCTCTGCGACATACTTCTTGGAACCAGCCAGTTACCTGTTCCCACGCAAAGAGGAGTATACAGAACCATGGTGGATTTCCAGCTGATGAAGTAAAGGATTATTAAAGGAACGGGATGACCATGGGGATCATCGTTAATTCTCTAAAACAGAATCCGCCATTTTCACCTGCCAAACACATGCCCACTTCTCCTCTCTGGGGATAATAAAAACTAACCAGCGAACTGACAGAGGGCCTGACCCCCCATCCACATCAACCACACACACACAAAAAAAACCTAATCCTCCAGCTACTAATTATAATGCTAACTTGCAAAATTTCCCTGCATTTTAAAACAATGGAAAAATGGTGGTGGGATGATACTTAGAAGAATGGCTTCTTGTCAGTCTCCACTAACAAAAATAGGCAACACCAAGTCAGCTGCTCCTCAGCATAGTTATGTCCGACGCAGCCTTCTTGGGATCCAGGAGGCACAAACAAACGTTATCACAATTATGGTGAAACGCTGAACACCTGCAAATAATTTTCAACGTAGTGTTTAATTGAAAAGCTCTGCGGTATACTTCTTGGAACAAGCCAGTTACCTGTTCCCACGCAAAGGGGAGTATATAGAACCATGGTGGATTTCCAGCTGATGAAGTGAAGGATTATTAAAGGAACGGATGACCATGGGGATAATGGTTAATTCTCTGAAACAGAATCTGCACTTTTCACCTGCCAAACACATGCCCACTTCTCCTCTCTGGGGATAATAAAAACTAACCAGCGAACTGACAGAGGGCCTCACCCCCCCATCCACATCGACCACACACAAAAAAAAACCTTACCCTCCAGCTACTAATTATAATGCTAACTTGCAAAATTTCCCTGCCTTTTAAAACAATGGAAAAATGGTGGTGGGATGATACTTAGAAGAATGGCTTCTTGTCTGTCTCCACTAACAAAAATAGGCAACACCAAGTCAGCTACTCCTCAGCATAGTTATGTCCGTCGCAGCCTTCTTGGGTTTCAGGAGGCACATACAAACGTTATCAAAATTATGGTGAAACGCTGAAAACCTGCAAATAATTTTCAACGTACTGGTTAATTTGAAAACTCTCCAGCATACTTCTTGGAACAAGCCAGGTACCTGTGCCCACGCATAGAGGAGTATATAGAAACATGGTGGAATAACAGCTGAGGAAGCAAAGGATTCTTAAAGGAATGATATGACCATGCGTATCCTCTTTAATTCTCTGAATCAGAATCCCCACTTTTCACCTGCCAAACACATGCCCACTACTCTTCTCTGGGGATAATAAAAACAAACCAGCGATCTGACAGATGGCCTGAACACCCATCCTGACCGACCCCACAAAAAAAAAAAAAGTACCCTCCAGCTACTAATTATAATGCCAATTTGCAAAATTTCCCTGCATTTTTAAACAATGGAGAAATGATGGTGGGATGATACTTAGAAGAATGGCTTCTTGTCAGTCTTCACTGACAAAAATAGGCAACACCATGTCAGCTACGCCTCAGCATAGTTATGTCCGTAGCAGCCATATTTGGTTTCAGCAGGCACATACACACGTTATCACAATTATAGTGAAACGCTGAAAACCTGCAAAGGATTTTCAACATACTGGTTAATTGAAAAGCTCTGAGGCATACTTCTTGGAACAAGCCATTTTCCTGTGCGCACGCATAGAGAAGTATATAGAACCATGGTGGATTTCCAGCTCATGAAGCAAAGGATTCTTAAAGGAACGGGATTACCATGCGGATCCTGTTTAATTCTCTGAAACAGATCTGCAGTTTTCACCTGCCATACTAATACCCACTTCTCCTCTCTGGGGATATTAAAAAGAAACCAGCGAACTGACAGAGGGCCTGACCAACACACCCACACCGACCCCACAGGAAAAAAAAAAAAAAAAACACCGTAGCCTCCAGCTACTAATTATAATGCTAACTTGCAAAATATCCTGAATTTTTAAACAATGGAAAAATGATGGTGAGATGATACTTAGAAGAATGGATTCTAGTCAGTCTCCACTAACAGAAATAGGCAACACCAAGTCTGCTACTCCTCAGCATAGTTATGGCCGTCGCAGCCTTCTTGGGTTTCAGGAGGCACAAACAAACGTTATCACAATTATGGTGAAACGCTGAACACCTGCAAATAATTTTCAACGTAGTGGTTAATTGAAAAGCTCTGCGGCATACTTCTTGGAACCAGCCAGTTACCTGTTCCCACGCAAAGAGGAGTATACAGAACCATGGTGGATTTCCAGCTGATGAAGTAAAGGATTATTAAAGGAACGGGATGACCATGGGGATCATCGTTAATTCTCTAAAACAGAATCCGCCATTTTCACCTGCCAAACACATGCCCACTTCTCCTCTCTGGGGATAATAAAAACTAACCAGCGAACTGACAGAGGGCCTGACCTCCCATCCACATCGACCACACACACAAAAAAAAAACCTTACCCTCCAGCTACTAATTATAATGCTAACTTGCAAAATTTCCCTGCCTTTTAAAACAATGGAAAAATGGTGGTGGGATGATACTTAGAAGAATGGCTTCTGGTCTGTCTGCACTAACAAAAATAGGCAACACCAAGTCAGCTACTCCTCAGCATAGTTATGTCCGTCGCAGCCTTCTTGGGTTTCAGGAGGCACATACAAACGTTATCAAAATTATGGTGAAACGCTGAAAACCTGCAAATAATTTTCAACGTACTGGTTAATTTGAAAACTCTCCAGCATACTTCTTGGAACAAGCCAGGTACCTGTGCCCACGCATAGAGGAGTATATAGAAACATGGTGGAATCCCAGCTGATGAAGCAAAGGATTCTTAAAGGAATGATATGACCATGCGGATCCTCTTTAATTCTCTGAAACAGAATCCCCACTTTTCACCTGCCAAACACATGCCCACTACTCTTCTCTGGGGATAATAAAAACAAACCAGCGATCTGACAGATGGCCTGAACACCCATCCTGACCGACCCCACAAAAAAAAAAAAGTACCCTCCAGCTACTAATTATAATGCCAATTTGCAAACTTTCCCTGCATTTTTAAACAATGGAGAAATGATGGTGGGATGATTCTTAGAAGAATTGCTTCTTGTCAGTCTCCACTAACAAAAATAGGCAACACCAAGTCAGCTACGCCTCAGCATAGTTATGTCCATAGCAGCCATATTTGGTTTCAGTAGGCACATACACATGTTATCACAATTATGGTGAAACGCTGAAAACTTGCAAAGGATTATCAACATACTGGTTAATTGAAAAGCTCTGAGGCATACTTCTTGGAACAAGCCAGTTTCCTGTGCCCACGCATAGAGAAGTATATAGAACCATGGTGGATTCCCAGCTCATGAAGCAAAGGATTCTTAAAGGAACGGGATTACCATGCAGATCCTGTTTAATTCTCTGAAACAGATCTGCAGTTTTCACCTGCCATACTAATACCCACTTCTCCTCTCTGGGGATATTAAAAACAAACCAGTGAACTGACAGAGGGCCTGACCAACACACCCACACCGACCCCACAGGAAAAAAAAAAAAAACACCGTAGCCTCCAGCTACTAATTATAATGCTAACTTGCAAAATTTTACTGCAATTTTAAATAATGGAAAAATGATGGTGAGATGATACTTAGAAGAATGGATTCTTGTCAGTCTCCACTAACAAAAATAGGCAAAACCAAGTCAGCTACGCCTCAGCATCCTTATGTTCGTGGCAGCCATCTTGGGTTTCAGGAGGCACAAACAAACGTTATCACAATTATGGTGAAACGCTGAACACGTGCAAATAATTTACAACGTAGTGGTTAATTGAAAACTCTGCGGCATACTTCTTGGAACAAGCCAGTTACATGTTCCCACGCAAAGAGGAGTATATAGATCCATGGTGGATTTCCAGCTGATGAAGTAAAGCATTATTAAAGGAACGGGATGACCATGGGGATCATCGTTAATTCTCTGAAACAGAATCCGCCCTTTTCACCTGCCAAACACATGGCCACTTCTCCTCTCTGGGGATAATAAAAACAAACCAGCGAACTGACAGAGGGCCTGACCAACACATCCACACCGACCCCACAGGAAAAAAAAAAAACACACCGTATCCTCCAGCTACTAATTATAATGCTAACTTGCAAAATTTTCCTGCATTTTTAAACAATGGAAAAATGATGGTGAGATGATACTTAGAAGAATGGATTCTTGTCAGTCTCCACTAACAAAAATAGGCAAAACCAAGTCACCTACGCCTCAGCATAGTTATGTCCGTCGCAGCCTTCTTGGGTTTCAGGAGGCACAAACAAACGTTATCACAATTATGGTGAAACGCTGAACACCTGCAAATAATTTTCAACGTAGTGGTTAATTGAAAAGCTCTGTGGCATACTTCTTGGAACAAGCCAGTTACCTGTTCCCACGCAAAGAGGAGTATATAGAACCATGGTGGATTTCCAGCTAATCAAGTAAAGGATTATTAAAGGAACGGGATGAGAATGGGGATCATCGTTAATTTTCTGAAACAGAATCCGCCCTTTTCACCTGCCAAACACATGGCCACTTCTCCTCTCTGGGGATAATAAAAACTAACCAGCGAACTGACAGAGGTCCTGACCCCCCCATCCACATCGACCACCAAAAAAAAAAAAAAAAAAGTACCCTCCAGCTACTAATTATAATGCTAACTTGCAAAATTTCCCTGCATTTTAAAACAATGGAAAAATGGTGGTGGGATGATACTTAGAAGAATGGCTTCTTGTCAGTCTCCATGAACAAAAATAGGCAACACCAAGTGAGCTACTCCTCAGCATAGTTATGTCCGTCGAAGCCTTCTTGGGCTTCAGGAGCCACAAACAAACGTTATCACAATTATGGTGAAACGCTGAACACCTGCAAATATTTTCAACGTACTGGTTAATTGAAAAGCCCTGCGGCATACTTCTTGGAACAAGCCAGTTACCTGTTCCCACGCAAAGAGGAGAATATAGAACCATGGTGGATTTCCAGCTGATGAAGTAAAGGATTATTAAAGGAACGGGATGAGCATGGGGATCATCGTTAATTCTTTGAAACAGAATCCGCCCTTTTCACCTGCCAAACACATGCCCACTTCTCCTCTCTGGGGATAATAAAAACTAACCAGCGAACTGACAGAGGGCCTGACCCCCCCATCCACATCGACCACACACACAAAAAAAAACCGTACCCTCCAGCTACTAATTATAATGCTAACTTGCAAAATTTCCCTGCATTTTAAAACAATGGAAAAATGGTGGTGGGATGATACTTAGAAGAATGGCTTCTTGTCAGTCTCCACTAACAAGAATAGGCAACACCAAGTCAGCTACTCCTCAGCATAGTTATGTGGGTCGCAGCCTTCTTGGGTTTCAGGAGGCACAAACAAACGTTATCAAAATTATGGTGAAACGCTGAACACCTGCAAATAATTTACACGTAGTGGTTAATTGAAAAGCTCTGCGGCATACTTCTTGGAACAAACCAGTTACCTGTTCCCACGCAAAGAGGAGTATATAGAACCATGGTGGATTTCCAGCTGATGAAGTAAAGGATTATTAAAGGAACGGGATGACCATGGGGATCATCGTTAATTCTCTGAAACAGAATCTGCCCTTTTCACCTGCCAAACACATGCCCACTTCTCCTCTCTGGGGATGATAAAAACTAACCAGCGAACTGACATAAGGCCTGACCCCCCCATCCACATCGACCACACACAAAAAAAAAAACCGTACCCTCCAGCTACTAATTATAATGCTAACTTGCAAAATTTTCCTGCATTTTAAAACAATGGAAAAATGGTGGTGGGATGATGCTTAGAAGAATGGCTTCTTGTCTGTCTCCACTAACAAAAATAGACAACACCAAGTCAGCTACTCCTCAGCATAGTTATGTCTGTCACAGCCTTCTTGGGTTTCAGGAGGCACATACAAACGTTATCACAATTATGGTCAAACGCTGAAAACCTGCAAATAATTTTCAACGTACTGGTTAATTTGAAAACTCTCCAGCATACTTCTTGGAACAAGCCAGGTACCTGTGCCCACGCATAGAGGAGCATATAGAAACATGGTGGAATCCCAGCTGATGAAGCAAAGGATTCTTAAAGGAATGAGATGATCATGCGGATCCTGTTTAATTCTCTGAAACAGAATCCGCACTTTTCACCTGCCAAACACATGCCCACTATTCTTCTCTGGGGATAATAAAAACAAACCAGCGATCTGACAGAGGGCCTGAACACCCATCCTGACCGACCCCACAAAAAAAAAAAAGTACCGTCCAGCTACTAATTATAATGCCAATTTGCAAAATTTCCCTGCATTTTTAAACAATGGAGAAATGATGGTGGGATGATACTTAGAAGAATGGCTTCTTGTCAGTCTCCACTGACAAAAATACGCAACACCAAGTCAGCTACGCCTCAGCATAGTTATGTCCGTAGCAGCCATATTTGGTTTCAGTAGGCACATACACACGTTATCACAATTATGGTGAAACGCTGAAAACCTGCAAAGGATTTTCAACATACTGGTTAACTGAAAAGCTCTGAGGCATACTTCTTGGAACAAGCCAGTTTCCTGTGCCCACGCATAGAGAAGTATATAGAACCATGGTGGATTCCCAGCTCATGAAGCAAAGGATTCTTAAAGGAACGGGATTACCATGCGGATCCT
This sequence comes from Eulemur rufifrons, assembly GCF_041146395.1. NCBI lineage: Eukaryota > Metazoa > Chordata > Mammalia > Primates > Lemuridae > Eulemur > Eulemur rufifrons. The sequence goes on from NW_027182818.1 coordinate 3,006,501, forward strand.
ATTTAATTCTCTGAAACAGATCCGCAGTTTTCACCTGCCATACTAATACCCACTTCTCCTCTCTGGGGATAATAAAAACAAACCAGCGAACTGACAGAGGGCCTGACCAACACATCCACACCGACCCCACAGGAAAAAAAAAAAAAAAAAAGCACCGTAGCCTCCAGCTACTAATTATAATGCTAACTTGCAAAATTTTACTGCATTTTTAAACAATGGAAAAATGATGGTGAGATGATACTTAGAAGAATGGATTCTTGTCAGTCTCCACTAACAAAAATAGGCAAAACCAAGTCAGCTACGCCTCAGCATCGTTATTTTCATGGCAGCCATCTTGGGTTTCAGGAGGCACAAACAAACGTTATCACAATTATGGTGAAACGCTGAACACCTGCAAATAATTTTCAACGTACTGGTTAATTTAAAAGCTCTGCGGCATACTTCTTGGAACAAGCCAGTTACCTGTTCCCACGCAAAGAGGAGTATATAGAACCATGGTGAATTTCCAGCTGATGAAGTAAAGGATTATTAAAGGAACGGGATGACCATGGGGATCATCGTTAATTCTCTGAAACAGAATCCGCCCGTTTCTCCTGCCAAACACATGCCCACTTCTCCTCTCTGGGGAAAATAAAAACTAACCAGCGAACTGACAGAGGGCCTGAACACCCATCCTGGCCGACCCCACAAAAAAAAAATACCCACCAGCTAGTAATTATAATGCTAATTTGCAAAATTTCCCTGCATTTTTAAACAATGGAGAAATGATGGTGGGATGATACTTAGAAGAATGGCTTCTTGTCAGTCTCCACTGACAAAAATAGGAAACACCAAGTGAGCTACGCCTCAGCATAGTTATGTCTGTAGCAGCCATCTTGGTTTTCAGGAGGCACATACAAACGTTGTCGCAATTATGATGAAACGCTGAACACCTGCAAATAATTTTCAATGTACTTTTTATTTGAAAACCTCTGTGGCATACTTCTTGGAACAACCCAGTCACCTGTGCCCACCCATATGGGAGTATATAGAACCATGGTGGTTTCCCAGCTGATGAAGCAAAGGATTCTTAAAGGAAGCGGATGACCATGCGGATCCTGTTTAATTCTTTGAAACAGAATCCGCACTTTTCACCTGCCAACAACATGCCCACTTCTCCTCTCTCGGGATAATAAAAACAAACCAGCGAACATCTAGAGGGCCTTGCACCCCCATCCACGCCGACACCACAAAAAAAAAATAGTACCCTCCAGCTACTAATTATAATGCTAACTTGCACAATTTCCCTGCATTTTTAAACAATGGAAAAATCATGGTGGGATGATACTTAGAAGAATGGCTTCTTGTCAGTCTCCACTGACAAAAATAGGAAACACCAAGTGAGCTACGCCTCAGCATAGTTATGTCCGTGGCAGCCATCTTGGGTTTCAGCAGGCACATACCAACCTTATCACAATTATGGTGAAACGCTGAAAACCTGCAAATAATTTTCAACGTAGTGGTTAATTGAAAAGCTCTGCGGCATACTTCTTGGAACAAGCCAGGTACCTGTGCCCACGCATAGAGGAGTATATAGAACCATGGTGGATTCCCAGCTGATGAAGCAAAGGATTCTTTTTTTTTTTTTTTTTTTTTTTTTTTTGTTGAGACAGAGTCTCAATTTGTTGCCCAGGCTAGAGTGAGTACCGTGGCGTCAGCTTAGTTCACAGCAACCTCAGACTCCTCGGCTTAAACGATCCTACTGCCTCAGCCTCCCGAGTAGCTGGGACTACAGGCATGCGCCACTATGCCCGGCTAACTTTTTCTATATAGATTTTTAGTTGTCCATATAATGTCTTTCTATTTTTAGTAGAGACGGGGTCTCGCTCTTGCTCAGGCTGGTCTCGAACTCCTGACCTCGAGCGATCCACCCGCCTCGGCCTCCCAGAGTGCTAGGATTACAGGCGTGAGCCACCGTGCCCTTCCAGGATTCTTAAAGGAACGGGATGACCATGCGAATGCTGTTTAATTCTCTGAAAGAGTATCCGCACTTTTCAGCTGCCATCAAATGCCGACTTCCCCTCTCTGGGGATAATAAAAACAAACCAGCAAATTTATAAAGGGCCTGACCCCCCCCATTGACACCACCCGACGGAAAAAAAAAAAAAAAAACGTACCCTCCAGCTACTAATTATAAAGCTAACTTGCAAAATTTCCCTGCATTTTTTAACAATGGAAAAATGACGGTGGGCTTATACTTAGAATGGCTTCTTGTTAGTCTCCGCTGACAAAAATAGGCAACACCAAGTCGGCTACACCTCAGCATAGTTATGTCCGTGGCAGCCATCTTGGGTTTCAGGAGGCACATACAAACGTTATTACAATTAGGGTGAAATGCTGAAAACCTGCAAATAATTTTCAACGTACTGGTTAATTGAAAAGCTCTGCGGCATACTTCTTGGAACAAGCCAGTTACCTGTGCCAACGCATAGAGGAGTATATAGAACCATGGTGGATTCCCAGCTGATGAAGCAAAGGATTCTTAAAGGAATGGGATGACCATGTGGATCCTGTTTAATTCTCTGAAATAGAATCCACACTTTTCACCTGCCAAACACATGCCCACTTGTCCTCTCTGGGGATAATAAAAGAAAACCAGCGAACTCACAGAGGGCCTGAAACGCCCATCCACTCCTACCCCACAAAAAAAGAAAAAAAAATACGTACCCTACATCTAATTATAATACTAACTTGCAAAATTTCCCTCCATTTTTACGCAATGGAAAAATGATGTTGGGATGATACTTAGAAGAATGTCTTCTTGTCAGTCTCCACTAACAAAAATAGGCATCAACAAGTCAGCTATGCCTCAGCATATTTATATCCGTGGCAGCCATCTTGGGTTTAAGGAGGCACATTCAAACGTTATCACAATTACGTTTAAACATGCTAAAAACCTGACAATTCTAAAAGTACTGGTTAATTCAAAAGCTCTGTCGCATACTTCTTGGAACAAGCCAGTTACCTGTGCCCATGCAAAGAGAGGTCTAGAGAACCATGGTGGATTCCCAGGTGATGAATCAAAGGATTCTTAAAGGAACAGGCTCAAAAGTGCAGATCCTGTTTCAGTCTAAGTGTGAAACAGGATCCGCACATTTTGCCTGCAACACACATTCGCCCTTCTTATCTCTAGGGATAACAAAAACAGCCCATCGGATTTACAGATGCCCTGCCCCCGGCCCCCACCACCCCACACAAAATAGTCTGCTCCAGCGACTCGTCCTTATGCTATCTGGTGAAAGGTCATAAGCCTTTTAAAAAACTGGAGATAGGATGGTAGAATTATACCTAAAAGACTGGCTTATTGCCAGATTCCCATACCAAGTATTGGCAACAGCAAGTGACGTAGGCCTCAGCATAGGTTTGTCCATGGCAGCCATCTTGGGTTTAAGGAGACACAGATGAACCTTATAACAATTATAATAAAAGGTGCTGCGAAAGCTGTTAAATAATTCTCATGGTAGTGGTTATTTCAAAAGCTCTGCGGCATACTTCTTTGAACTAGCCAGTTAACTGGGCCCACGCATAGTGCGGTGTAGAGAACTATGGTGGATTCCCAGCTGATGAAGCAAAGGATTCTTAAAGGAACAGGATGAACATGCGGATCCTGTTTCATACTCTGAAACAGGATCTGCACTTTTCACCTGCCAAACACATGCCCACTTCTCCTCTCTGGGGATAATAAAAAGAAACCACAGAACTGGCGGAGGGCTTGCCGCACCAGCCCCCAGACCCCACATAAAAACTTCCCGTCCAGCGACTCCTTGTTATTCTAACTGCCAAAAGGTGCTCTGACTTTTAAAATAGTGGAGAAGGATGGTGAAATGATACTTAAAAGAATGTATTCTTTCCAGTCTCCAGTACCAAGGATCGGCCACACAAAGTGAGCTCGGCCTCAGCATAGTTTTGTCCATGGCAGCCATCTCGAGACGAACCTTATGACAATTATGATGAAAGGTGCTGCAAAACCTGGCAAATAATTCTCAACGTAGTGGTTTTTTCAAAAGCTCTGTGGAATACTTCTTGGAACCCGGCAGTTTTCTGGGCCCACGCATAGAGGGGTCTAGAGAACCATGATGGATTCCCAGGTGATGAATCAAAGGATTCTTAAAGGAACAGGCTGAAAAGTGCGGATCCTGTTTCAGTCTGAGACTGAAACACTATATGCACTTTTTGCCTGCAACACACATGCCCACTTCTCCTCTCTAGGGATAATAAAAACAATCAATCGGATTGACAGATGTCCTCCCCCGCCCCCCAACACTGTACACAAAAAGGTCCCCTCCAGCGACTCATCCTTATGCTATCTGGCGAAAGGTCCTCTGCGTTTTAAAATAATGAAGATAGGATGGTGGAATTATACTTAAAATACTGGCCTTTTGCCAGACTCCCATACCAATTATTGGCAACAGGAAGTGACCTAGGTGTCAGCATAGGTTTGTCCGTGGCTGCCATCTAGGGTTTTAGGAAGCACAGATGAACCTTATCAAAATTATGGTAAAAGTGCTGGAAAAGCTGGCAAATAATTTCCATAGTAGTGGTTATTTCAAAAGCTCTGAGGAAAACTTCTTGGAACCAGGCAGTTTTCTGTGTGCACTAAAAGAGGGGTCTAGAGAACCATGGTGGATTCCCAGCTGATGAAGCAAAGGATTCTTAATGGAACGGGGTGAAAAGTGCAGATCCTGTGTCTGTCTAAGACTGAAACAGGACGCACACTTTTCACCTGCCACACACATGCCCACTTTTCCTCTCTGGGGATAATAAAAACAAACCAGCGAACTGACAAAGGGCCTGCCCCCCTTCCACCCACGCAGATCCCCCCAAAAAAAATTCCCCTCCAGCTACTAATTATTATGCTAACTTGCAAAATTTCCCTGCATTTTTAAACAATGGAGAAAGGACGGTGGAGTGATACTTAGAAGAATGGCTTCTTGTCAGTCTCCACTAACAAAAATAGGCAACACCAAGTCAGCTACGCCTCAGCATAGTTATGCCCGTGGCAGCCATGTTGGGTTTAAGGAGGCACATACAAACTTTATCATAATTATGGTGAAACGTGCTGAAAACCCGGCAAATAATTCTCAACGTACTGTTTAATTCAAAAGCTCTGTGGCATACTTCTTGGAAGAAGCCAGTTACCTGGGCCCACGCATAGAGGGGTCTAGAGAACCATGGTGGATTCCAAGGTGATGAATCTAAGGATTCTTAAAGGAACAGGCTGAAAAGTGCAGATCCTGACTGAAACAGGATTCTGACTTTTTGCCTGCAACACACATGCCCACTTCTCCTCTCTAGGGATAACAAAAACAACCCATCGGATTGACAGATGGCCTGCCCCCGCCCCCCACCACCCCACACAAAATCGTGCCCTCCAGCGACTGATCCTTATGCTATCTGGCAATACGTCCTCTGCCTTTTAAAATAATGGAGATAGAATGGTGGAATTATACCTAAAAGACTGGCTTATTGCCAGACTCCCATACCAAGTATTCGCAACAGCAAGTCACCTAGGCCTCAGCACACGTTTGTCCCTGGCAGCCATCTTGGGTTTAAGGAGGCACAGATGAACCTTATCACAATTATGGTGAAAGGTGCTGCAAAAGCGGTCAAGTAATTCTCATGGTAGTGGTTACTTGAAAAGCTCTGCGGCATAATTCTTTGAACTAGCCAGTTAACTGGGCCCACGCATAGAGCAGTCTAGAGGCCCATGGTGGATTCCCAGCTGATGAAGCAAGGGATTCTTAATGGAACGGGGTGAAAAGTGCGGTTTCTGTTTCAGTCTAAGACAGAAACGGGATCCGAACTTTTCACCTGCCACACACATGCCCACTTCTCCGGTCTGGGGAAAATAAAAACAATCCAGCGAACTGACAGAGGGCCTGCGCCCCCCACCCACACCGACCCCACAAATAAAAATGTCCCCTCCAGCTACTAATTATTGCAAAGGTTTCCGTGCATTTTAAAATAATGGGGAAAGTATGGTGGAATGATACTTAAAAGAATGGCCTCCTTCCAGCCTCCAGTAACAAGTGTCGTGAAATCCAAGTGACCTAGGCCTCAGCATAGTTTTCTCCGTGGCAGCCATCTTGTGTTTAAGGAGGCACAGACGATCCTTATCACAATTATGGTGATATGTGCTGCAGAAACTGGCAAATAATTCTACACGTAGTGTTTATCTCAAAAGCTGTGCAGCATACATCTTGGTACAGGCCAGTTCATGGGCCCATGCATGGAGGGTTCTAAGGAACCATGGTGGATTCCCAGCTGATGAATCAAAGGATTTTTAATGGAACCAGCTGAAAAGTGCGGATACTGTTTCAGTCTAACTGAAACAGGATCCGCACATTTCACCTGCCACAAATATATCCACTTCCCTGTCTGGGCATAATAAACACAAACAACCAGACTGACAGAGGGACTGTCCCCCAAACCACCCCGATCCCACCCAAAAACATCCCCTCCGTTGACTCATCCTTATGCTAACTGCCGAAAGTTGCTCACCTTTTAATATAAGGGAGAAAGGATGGTGCAATGATAATTAAAAGACTGGATTCTTGTCAGACTCCCGTACCAAGTATTGGCAACACCAAGCGAGAGAACCCTCAGTATAGGTTTGTCCATGGAAGCCATCTAGGGTTTAAGGAAGCACAAATGAACCTTATCAAAATTATGGTAAAAGTGCTGGAAAAGCTGGCAAATAATTTCCATGGTAGTGGTTATTTCAAATGCTCTGTGGCATACTTCTTTGAACTAGCCTGTTAAGTGGGCCCACACATAGTGGGGTGTAGAGAACTATGGTGGATTCCCAGCTGATGAAGCAAAGGATTCTTAAAGGAACAGGATGAAAAGTGCCGATCCTGTATCAGTCTAAGACTGAAACAGGATCCACACTTTTCACTTGCCACACACATGTCCACTTCTCCTCTCCGGGGATAATAAAAACAAACCACTGGACTGACAGAGGGCATGGCTCTGCCTCTCCCACTCCACACAAAAACGTTTCCTCCAGCGACTCATCCTTAAGCTAAATGGCAATAGGTGCTCTGCCTTTTAAAATAGTTGTGAAAGGAAGGTGGAATGATACTTAAAGGAATGGCTTCTTGCCACGGACCAGTACCAATTATCGGCAACTCCAAGGGAGATTGGCCTAACCGTAGTTTTTTCTGTGGAAGCCAGCTTGGGTTTCAGGATGCACTGCCTAACCTTTTCACAATCATTGTGAAAGTTGCTGCAAAAACTGGCAAATAATACTCAATGTAGTGGTTATTTCCAAAGCTCTGCGGCATACTTCTTGGAACTAGCCAGTTACCTGGGCCCACGCTCAGGGAGGTCTAGAGAACCATGGTGGATTCCCAACTGATGAATTAAAGGATTCCAAAAGGAACAGGCTCAAAAGCGGAGATACTGTTTGAGACTGAAACAGGATCCAAAGTTTTCACCTGCCACATACATGCCCGCTTCTCCTCTCTGGGAATAATAAAAACAAACCACCAGACTGACAGAGGGCCTGCCCTCCCACACACACCCAACCCCACACAAAAAGCCGCTCCAGTGACTCATCTTTATGCTAACTGGCTAAAGGTGCACTGCCTTTTAAAATAATGGAGAAAAGACGGTGGAATTGTACTTAAAAAAAATGGCTTCTTGCCAGGCTCCAGTAAAATGTATCGGTACACCAAGGGAGCTAGGCCTCAGCATAGTTTTGTCCGTGGCAGCCTGCTTGGGTTTAAGGAGGCACAGATGAACCTTATCACAATTATGGTCAAAGGTGCTGCAAAAACTGGCAAACAATTCTCAACGTAGTGGTTATTTCAAAAGCTCTACGGCATATATCTTGGAACTAGCCAGTTACCTGGGCCCACACATAGAGGGGTCTCGACAGCCATGGTGGATTCCCAGCTGATGAATCAAAGGATTCGTAAAGGAACTGGCTGAAAAGTGCGGATCCTGTTTCAGTCTAAGACTGAAACAGGATCCGTACTTTTCACCTGCCACACACATGCCCACCTCTCCTCTTTGGGCATAATAAAGACAAACCACCAGACAGACAGAGAGCCTTCCCCTCAACGCACCACCCGACCCCACTCAAAAACGTCCCCTCCAGCAACTCATTCTTATGATAACTGGAAAAAGGTGTTCTGCCTTTTAAAATGATGGAGAAAGGATGGTGGAATGACTCTTAATAGCATGGCTTCTTGCCAGGCTCCAGTACCAACTATCGGCAACACCAAGTGAACTAGGCCTCAGCATAGTTTTGTCCGCCCCAGCCATCTTGGGTTGAAGGAGGCACGGACGAACCTTATCACAATTATGGTGAAAGGTGGTGCAAAAACTAGCAAATAATTCTCAACGTAGTGGTTATTTCAAAAGCTCTGTGGCATACTTCTTGGAACTAGCCAGTTACCTGGGCCCACGCATAGAGGTCTTTAAAGAACCATGGTGTATTCCCAGCTGATGAATCAAACGATTCTTTTTTGTTTGTTTGTTTGTTTGTTAGCTCATTATGGGGGTACAAAAGATCAGGCTATATACATTCCCCATGCCTCCCCTTTCCCCCGATTCTGAGCTTCAATTTTGTCCATTCCCTAGTCAGTGCACATCACATTCATCATGTAGGTGTGCACCCCTCCTCTCCCCCACCCCATCCCCCCCAGTTAGAACTTGAAGGGTGTCCATTCCCCAGGCAGTGCACATCACATTCATCAAGTAGGTATACACCCATCCCTTCCACCCGGCCCCAACCTCTGTCCGATACCCAATTGGTGTTGTTCCCAAATGTGCACTCAGGGAAACCAATTTGCTGGTGAGTACATGTGGTGCTTATTTTTCCATTCTTGGGATACTTCACTTAATAGAATGGGATCCAGCTCTCTCCAGGAGAACCAAAGAGATGCCATATCGCCATTATTTCTAATAGCTGAGTAATATTCCATGGTATACATATACCACATTTTGCTAATCCATTCATGAATTGATGGGCATTTGGGTTGTTTCCACATCTTTGTGATTGTGAATTGTGCTGCTATAATCACTCAGGTGCAGGTGTCTTTTTTATAGAATGACTTTTGTTCTTCTGGGTAGATGTCCAATAATGGAATTGCTGGATCGAATGGTAGGTCTACTTGAATCTGTTTAAGGTATCTCCACATTGCTTTCCACAGGGGCTGCACTAGTTTACAGTCCCACCAGCAGTGTATGAATGTACCTATCTCCCCACACCCACACCAACATGTATAGTTTTGGGACTTTTTGATAAAGGCCATTCCCACTGAAGTTAAGTGATATCTCATTGTGGTTTTGATTTGCATTTCCCTGATGATTAGAGATGTTGAACACTTTTTCATATGTTTGTTAGCCATTTTTATATCTTCTTTTGAAAAATTTCTATTTATGTCCTTTGCCCACTTTTTGATAGGGTTGTTTGATTTTTTCTTACTGATTTTCCTGAGTTCTAAATAGATTCTTGTTATCAGTCCTTTATCTGATGTGTAGTATGCGAAAATTTTTTCCCATTCTGTAGGTTGTCCATTTACTCTCGTGACTGTTTCTTTGGCTGTGCAGAAGCTTTTTAATTTGATCAGGTCCCATTTATTTATTTTTGTTGTTGCTGTGATTGCTTTAGGGGTCTTCTTCATAAATTCTTTGCCTAGGCCAATGTCTGTAAGAGTCTTTCCTACATTTTCTTCTAGAATTCTAATAGTTTCTGACCTTAGGTTTAAGTCTGTTAACCACTGTGATTTGATTTTTGTGAGGGGTGAGAGTTATGTGTCCTGTTTTAGTCTTCTACATGTGGATATCCAGTTTTCCCAGCACCATTTATTAAATAAGGAATCTTTTCCCCAGAGTATGTTTTTGTCTGCTTTGTCAAAGATTAGATGGCTATATGAGGATGGTTTTATATTGGGATTTTCTGTTCTGTTCCACTGGTCTGTGTCCCTGCACTTGTGCCAGTACCAGGCTGTTTTAAGAACCACAGCCTTGTAGTATAGTTTGAAGTCTGGCAAATTAATACTTCCCATTTTGTTTTTGTTGTTTAAGATTGCTTTTGCTAAACGGGGTCTTCCCTGGTTCCATACAAAGCGTAAAATTATTTTTCCTATGTCTGTGAAAAAAGATGTTGGTAATTTAATAAGGATTGCATTGAATCTGTAGATAACTTTGGGCAGTATAGACATTTTAACAATGTTGATTCTACCGATCCATGAGCATGGTATGGTTTTCCACCTATTTACATGTTCTGCAATTTCCTTCCTCAGTGTTTCATAGTTCTCCCTATAGAGGTCCTTTACCTCCTTAGTTAAATAAATTCCTAGGTATTTTATTTTCTTTGTTGCTATTTTGAAGGGTATTGAGTCCTTAATTTGGTTTTCCATTTGACTGTTATTGGCATATATGAATGCCTCTGATTTGTGTGTATTGATTTTGTATCCTGAGACTTTACTGAATTCATTGATCAATTCCAGGAGTCTCTTGGTTGAAACCTTGGGGTTTTATAGATATAACATCATATCATCAGCAAAGAGTGAGAGTTTGATCTCTTCTGTCGCTATTTCAACTCCCTTGATTCTGCTCTCTTGCCTGATAGCTCTTGCAAGGACTTCCAATACTATGTAGAAAAGTAATGGGGACAGTGGTAAGCCTTGTCTGGTTCCAGTTTGAAGTGGGAATGCTTTCAGTTTTTCCCCATTCAGTATGATGTTGGCTGAGGGTTTGTCGTATATGGCTTGTATCATTTTTATATAGGCCCCATCTATGCCTATTATGTTAAGTGTTCTTATCATAAAAGGGTGTTGAATTTTGTCAAATGCTTTCTCTGCATCTATTGAGAGGATCATCTGATCTTTATTTTTGCTTCTATTTATGTGATGAATTACATTCCCATATGTCAAACCATCCCTGCATCTCTGGGATGAAGCCCACTTGGTCGTGATGGATTATTTTTTTGATAAGCACTTGGATTCGATTTGTTAGAATTTTATTGAGAATTTTTGCATCTATATTCATAAGAGAAATTGGTCTATAGTTCTCTGTTTTAGTTGCATCCTTTCCTGGATTTGGTATCAGGATTATGTTGGCTTGGTAAAAAGTGTTGGGGAGAATCCCATCCTTCTCTATATTGGAGAATAGTTTATGTACGATGGGCACCAGTTCTTCTTTGTAGGTATGGTAGAATTCAGGTGTGAACCCATCTGGTCCAGGGCTTTTCTTTTTGGGAAGGTTTTTTATTGCTGTTTCAATTTCAGATCTAGATATCGGTCTATTCAGGAATTCTATTTCTTCCTGGTTGAGCCTGGGAAGGCTGTGTGTTTATAAGAATTTGTCCATTTCCTCCAGGTTTTCTAATTTGTGTGCATAAAGATTTTTGTAGAATTCATAGATGATATCATGTATCTCTGTGGCATCAGTCGTGATTACTCCTTTCGTGTTCCTGATCGAGGTTATAAGAGATTTTTCTTTTCTGCTCTTGGTTAGTTTAGCCAGAAGTGTGTCAATTTTGTTTATTTTTTCAAAGAACCAACTTTTGGTTTTATTAATCTCCGTTATGGTTTGGTTTAATCTCCCTTATGCTCCCTTATGGTCCTTTTCATTTAGTTCTGATTTAATCTTAATAATTTCCTTCTGCTGGGTTTGGGTTTGGTCTCTTCTTTCTTCTCCAGCTCTTTGAGTCTATTCATTAGATTGTCTATTTGTAAGTCTTCTGTCTTTTTGGTATAGGCATTTATGGAAATAAATTTTCCTCTCAGGACTGCTTTAGCTGTGTCCCACAGATTTTGATAAGTTGTATCTCCTTTGTCGTTTAATTCAAAGAATCTTTTGATTTCTGACTTGATTTCTTCATTTATAAAATGATTGTTCAGGAGAAGGTTATTTAGCTTCCATGACTTTGAGTAGAAATGAGGATTTCTGTTAGGGTTCATTGTTACTTTTATTCCACTGTGATCCGAGAAGCTGCATGGTATTATTTCTATATTTTTAAATTTTTTAAGACATTCTTTATGTCCTAAGATATGGTCAATCTTGGAGAATGTCCCATGAGCTGATGAGAAGAACTTATATTCAGTGGTATTTGGGTAGAATGTCCTGTAGATGTCAGTCAGGCCCATTTGTTCTAGCATTCTATTTACGTCCAATATTTCTTTGTTTATTTTTTGTTTGGAGGATCTGTCTTGAACTGTCAGTGGCGTGTTAAAATCTCTGGCTACTAAAGTGTTGTTATCTATCATTTGGTTCAGATCAAGTAGGGTTTGCTTTATGAATCTGGGTGCACCTAGATCGGGTGCATATATGTTAAGTATAGTTATGTCTTCTTGTTGAATTGTACCCTTCACCAGTATATAGTAACCATCTTTGTGTTTCTTTACTTTTGTTGATTTAAAAACTACGTTATCGGAGATTAGAACTGCCACGCCAGCTTTCTTTTGGGTTCCATTTGCTTGGAATATTGATTTCCACCCTTTTATTTTCAGTCTAAATGCATCCTTGCAGGTTAGATGAGTTTCCTGAAGACAGAAGATACTTGGCTTATATCTTTTTTATCCATTGGGCCAGTCCATGTCTCTTGAGTGGGGAATTCAATCCATTCACATTTAATGAGAGAACTGATAAGCGAGACAGATTGCTGTTCCTCATGTTGGGTTGAATTTCATTGATCTGTTTTCTCTCTTGAGCCATTATGATAACTGTGTTTTCATATTTATCTCTTGATTAGTGTTACATTCGAGGGTCCTTCTTGTGCTGGACCACGTGTAACTCTGTTTTGAATACTTCTTGGAAAGCTGCTCTTGTCTTGGTGAATTCTCTGAGTTTTTGTTTATCTGAGAATGTCTTAATTTCACCTTCATATATAAAACTGAGCTTATCTGGGTACAGGATTCTAGGCTGGGCATTATTCTGTTTCAGAAGAGTGAGAATGGGGCTCCAATCTCTTCTTGCTTGTAAGGTTTCAGTTGAGAAATCTGGCGTGATTCGGATGGGCTTTCCTTTGTATGTTACTTGTTTCTTTCTCCTTACAGATTGAAGAAGGGCCTCGTTAGTGGATATTTTGGTCAGTCTGATAACTACATGACGTGGTGTCTTCCTATTTGGTATGAATCTCTCAGAGGTTCTTTGAGCTTCTTGAACCTGTGTATCTAGAGATTTGGCAAGGCCTGGGAAATTTTCCTCAATTATATCTTCAGATACTTTATTCAACCCTTGCTTATTGTCTTCTTCACCCTCAGGAATGCCGATAACTCTCACGTTAGGCTTCTTCACATAATCCCACATTTCTTGTAGACTATGATTATTTCTCATGTTTCTTTGTTTTAACTCTGTGACTGCCTTATTTAATTGGAAAGTGTTATCTTCGATCTCTGAGATTCTTTCTTCTGTTTGATCTACCCTGCTCTTGAGACTTTCCACTGTGTTTTGTAGCTCCTTGAATAAATTTTTCATTTCCAGGAGTTCAGTTTGATTTTTCTTCAGTATTTCAATTTCTTTGGTGAATTTTTCTTCCAAGTCCTGGATCTTTTTTGTGGTTTCTTTGTGTTGATTATCCATTTTTTCTTGCATAATGTTCAGCGTATTTATGATCCATGTTTGAAATTCTTCCTGTGACATGTTGCTATTTGGAATCTGCTTTGTGTTAATTGGTGGAGAACTAGTAATCCTCTTTGAGGGCATGGTTTCAGCTTGATTCTTTATACTCCTAGAGTTCCTTCGCTGAGCCCTTCCCATCTGAATGAATCCTTAAGATCCCTTCTTTCAGCTTTAGTCTGGATAGGGGCACACTGTGAGTGCCAGGTAAGCTGCCTCCTCTGTCACGAGGGGGAGCCCTTCACATATTGTTCAGGATTTTGCTAGCTTCGCTGGGGGTGCTGCCCCTCTTCCTCTCCCGAGGTGGCTTCTGTCTCTCTCTGTGAGAAAGACAGTGGATAGGGAGAGTGGAGCGGTGCCCTCATTCGCCCAATGCCCCAGCCACTGCAGTTCCCGCGGGCGATGGTCTGCCCCACCCCAATGTCTGCAAGGTCCACGCTCTACCCTCTCGTGACTGGGGAACCACTCAGTGTTCACACAAAGGTGGAGCTCCTAGTCAGGGTCCGTGGACTAGGGAAGGGAGCCGCCCAGGGAGCCGCCCGGTACCCAATCGCTCCTCAGCGTTTAGGCTGTGGACCCCGACAATGGCGGCCGCCCGTCTGCAGATCACTGTCACTGGGGTTGAATGCTCAGGGACCGGCAGAGGCCAGAGGAGCCGGGGACCGGGAGAATCCAGCTGCCCACCTATACGAGGCAGTTTGGCATCTGCTAGAGCCGGGACCAAAGCAGCCCCACCGCCCGCGTATAGGAGACAGTTGCTAGGTGCGTCAGCTGCGCACAGCACTCCAGGGTCCAAAATGCCTCCTGCCAATGTCTCCTCTCTGCAGAGCCCCACATCTCCCGTGGCGATTCTGCACCGACTTCAGGCAGATCCTCAATTGAGTGGGTGTGGAGGTCAGAGGGGGAACAAGATGCTTTCCTGTGGGGCTGAACCCACCCCACTCTCTGGTGAGGTGGGTACAGCTGTCCCGTGCTCCCTTCTCTATTGGCCATCCCGCACTCTCCAGATTTTGGTGATTTATTTCCCTAATCACCTCAGTCTTTTCTTGCTCTCTCTCTCTGTCCCACGCTGATTCTCCATGGATTCACACCACCGTTCTTGTGGGGAAGTGAACCTCTAGGGTTGTGGGCAGTGGGAGACCCATGCCTTCCACTCCAGGAGCACGAATCCAGGAGGTCACCACCATTCCACCATCATTGAGAGTGAATCAAAGGAGTCTTAAAGGAACGGGCTGAAAAGTGCGGATCCTGTTTCAGTCTAAGTCTGAAACAGGATCCGCACTTTTCACCTGCCACACACATGCCCACTTCTCCTCTCTGGGCATAATAAAAACAAACCACTGGACTGACAGAGGGCTTGCCCCCCCACACACACCACACGACCCCACACAAAAACGTCCCCTCCAGTGACTCATTCTTATGCTAACTGGCAAACGGTGCTATGCCTTTTAAAATAATGGAAAAAGGATGGTGGAATGATACTTGAAAGACTGGTTTTATTCCACGCTCCCGTACCAAGTATCGGCAACACCAAGTGAGCTAGGCCTCAGCATAGTTTTTTCCCTGGCAGCCATCTTGGGATTAAGGAGGCAGAGAAGTACGTTGTCACAATTATGGTGAAAGGTGCTGCAAAAACTGGCAAATAATTCTCCACGTAGTGGTTATTTCAAAAGCTCTATGGCATACTTCTTGGAACCAGCTAGTTACCTGGGGCCACGCATAGAGGGTTATAGAGAACCATGGTGGATTCACGGAAGAAGAGTCAAATGATTCTTAAAGGAACGGGCAGAAAATGTGGATCCTGTTTCAGTCTAAGACTAAAACAGGATCCGCACTTTTCACCTGCTGCACACATGCCAACTTCTCCTCTCTGAGGATTAGAAAAAAAAACACTGGACTGGCAGAGCGCCTGCCCCCTCACACACCACCTGACCCCACACAACAACGTGCCCTCCAGCAACTCATTTGCTAACTGGCAAAAGGTGCTCTGCCTTTTAAAACAATGGAAAAAGGTTGGTGGAATGATACTTAAAAGACTGGCTTCTTGCCAGGCTCCAGTACCAAGTATAGGCAATACCAAGTGAGGTAGGCCTCAGCATGGTTTTGTCCATGGCAGCCAGCTTGGTTTAAGGAGGCAGAGACGAACCTTGTCACAATTATGGTGAAAGGTGCTGCAAAAACTGGCAAATAATTCTCCACGTAGTGGTTATTTCAAAAGCTCTGCAGCATAATTCTTGGAAGTATCCAGTTAAAGGGTCCCACGCATTGAGGGGTCCAGAGAACCATGGTAGATTGCCAGGTGATGAATCAAAGGATTCTTAAAGAAACGGGCTGAAAACTGCTGATCCTCTTTCACCCTAAGACTGAAAGAGGATCAGCACTTTTC
>NW_027182818.1:3030000-3137500 GCF_041146395.1 Eulemur rufifrons
GGGTTTCATGAAGGACACAGTGGTAGAGCCTCCTTTCACTCATGGCATGGGAAGATTGCAGGCTTTCTAAACTCTAAGAAAGCAAGTAGTCTGAGAATTAGATTTAGGGTTAGGATTATGGTTAGGGTTAAGGATGAAGTTTAGTGTTAGGGTGAGGGCTTAGGGTTAGGGATTAGGGTTAGGGTTAAAGGTTACTCTTAGTTTTAATGGTTACACTTTGGTTTCGGGTTGAGGTTTACGGTTAGGGTTAAGATGAGGGGTTAGGATTAGGTACAGGGTTAGGGTTAAGTGTTAGGTTTCGGGTTGAAGATTAGGATTAGGGTTAGGATTAAAGGTTAGAGTGAGAGTTAACGCTTAGGGTGAAGGTTAAGAGTTAGGGTTTATGGTTAGGGTTAGTGTTAGGTTTCGTTTTAGGGTTAGAGTTATGTGCAATGGTCTGTGTTAGAGGTTAGGTTTAGGTTTACTGCTCACGGTTAGGCTTACGTTTAGGGGTTAGCATTAGGGTTAGGGTTACGGTTAGGGTTAAGGGATAGGATTAGGGTTAAGTGTTGGGTTTAGGGTTAGGGTTTAGTGAAGGGTTATCATTAAGGATTAGGTGTAGTGTCAGGGTTAAATGCTTGGGTGCGGGTAATGATTAGGGTCAGGGTTAAGGTCCACGGATAGGGTTAGTGTTAAGGGATACGGGTAGGTTTTGGGTTCAGGGTTAGAGTTAGCATTAGGGCTTAAGGTTATGATTAGGCGGTAGGTTAGATTTAGGGTTAGATCTAGGCGTTAGGGTAAGGGCTAGCGTTAGGGTAAGAGATAGGGTTAGGTTTAATGCTTAGGATAAGGGTTAGGGTTTGGGGTTAAAGTAAGTGTTAGGGGTTAGGTTTAAGGATCAAAGGTTAGGGTTATTTTTAGCTGTAGTGTTAGGGTTAGGGATAAGGGATCCCATTAGCATTAAGGGTCTTCCTTACTGTAGGGTTAAGAGTTAGGCTTAGAGTTAAAGGTTAAGGTTAGGGTCAGTGTTAAGATTTAGGGTGAGTGTTAACGGTTAGGGTAAAGGTTAAGCGTTAGGGTTAGGGATTAGTGATTAGGGTTTTTGGTTAGTGTTAGGGTTAGCGGTTAGGAGATAGTGTTTTATGAAGGGGTATGGTTAGAATTAGGATTGGGGTTAGAGTTAGGGTGAGGTATAGGGGTTAGGTTTAGGGGTTAGTTTTCGGGTAAAATGATAGGATTAGGGTTACGGGTTGGGCTTAGGTTTGGGGTTAAAGTTTACTGCTAGGGTTAGGGATAGGGTTCAGGGTTAGCTTTAGGGGTTCTGGTTAGGGTTAGGTGTTAGGTTAGTGTCAGGGTTAGGTCTAGTCGTGAGCGTAATATTTAGGGTTAGCTTTAAGAGCTAGGGTTAGGTTTAATGTTTAGGATTAGGATTAGGGTTAAGGGTTAGGGTAAGTCTTAGGGGTTAGGGTGAAGTGTTAGGGTCAAGGGTTAGGGGTTTTGTTAGGCATAACGTTGGGGTTAGAAGTAAGGGTTACTTTCAGTGTTAGGGTTGTAGGTAGGGTTACGGTTAGGGTTAGCGGTTTAGAATTAGGGTTAGGGATTAGGTGTCACAGTGATGATTAGGAGATAGGGTTAGAATTATGGGATAGGGGTTGTTCTCAGGAAATGGGTTATGCATTAACGTTAGGATAAGAGGTTAAAGCTAGGGGCACGGTGAGGTTTACGTGTTAAGGGGAGAAATAGGAACAGGGTTGGGTGTTATGTTCAGGGTTAGGGTTATCTGTTAAAGGTATTGTTTATGCTTAGCGCACGGGCCCTGTCTGCATTAGGCGGGCGGGGGGAGTTTAGGGGGCTGGGATTGTACCCGGGAACCCACTCTACCATACTCTGGGTATGGGCCCGTGGGTTTCATGCAGGAAACAGTGGTAGAGCCTCCTTTCACGCATGACATGGGAGGATTGCAAGCTTTCTAAACTCTAAGAAAGCAAGAAGTCTGAGAATGAGATTTAGGGTTAGGATTATGATTAGGGTTAAGGATGAAGTTTAGTGTTAGGCTGAGGGCTTAGGGTTAGGGATTAGGGTTAGGGTTAAAGGTTACTCTTAGGTTTAACGGTTACACTTTGGTTTCGCGTTCAGGTTTACGGTTAGGGTTAAGATGAAGGGTTAGGGTTAGGTACAGGGTTAGGGTTAAGTGTTGGGTTTAGGGTTGAAGATTAGGATTAGGGTTAGGATTAAATGTTAGCGTGAGAGTTAACGCTTAGGGTTAAGGTTAAGAGTTAAGGTTTAGGCTTACGGTTAGGGTTAGGGTTCGTTTTAGGGTTAGAGTTATGTGCTATGATTTGTGTTAGAGGTTAGGGTTAGGTTTACTGGTCACGGTGAGGGTTACGTTTAGGGTTTAGCATTAGGGTAAGGGTTACGGTTAGGGTTAAGGGATAGGATTAGGGTTAAGTGTTGGGCTTAGGGTTAGGGTTTATGGTTAGGGTTATCATTAAGGATTAGGGGTAGGGTCAAGGTTAAATGCTTGGGTGCGGGTAATGGTTAGGGTCAGGGTTAAGGTTCACGGATAGGGTTAGTGTTAAGGGTTACGGGTAGGTTTAGGGTTCAGGGTTAGAGTTAGCATTAGGGCTTAAGGTTAGGATTAGGCGGTAGGTTAGATTTAGGTTTCGATCTAGGCGTTAGGGTAAGGGCTAGCGTTAGGGTTAAGAGATAGGGTTAGGTTTAATGCTTAGGATTAGGGTTAGGGTTTGGGGTTAAAGTAAGTGTTAGGGGTTAGGTTTAAGGATCAAAGGTTAGGGTTATTTTTAGCTGTAGTGTTAGGGTTAGGGATAAGGGTTCCCATTAGCATTAAGGGTCTTCCTTACTGTAGGGTTAAGGGTTAGGCTTAGAGTTAAAGGTAAGGTTAGGGTCAGTGTTAAGATTTAGGGTGAGGGTTAACGGTTAGAGTAAAGGTTAAGCGTTAGGGTTAGGGATTAGTGATTAGGGTTTTTGGTTAGTGTTAGGGTTAGCGGTTAGGAGTAATTTTTTTATGAAGGGGTATGGTTAGAATTAGGATTGGGGTTAGAGTTAGGGTGAGGTATAGGGGTTAGGTTTAGGGGTTAGTTTTAGGGTAAAAGGATAGCATTAGGGTTACGGGTTGGGCTTAGGTTTAGGGTTAAAGTTTACTGCTAGGGTTAGGGATAGGGTTCAGGGTTAGCTTTAGGGGTTCTGGTTAGGGTTAGGTGTTAGGTTAGTGTCAGGGTTAGGTCCAGTCGTGAGGGTAAGGTTTAGGGTTAGCTTTAAGAGCTAGGGTTAGGTTTAATGGTTAAGATTAGGATTAGGGTTAAGGGTTAGGGTAAGGCTTAGGGGTTAGGGTGAAGGGTTAGGGTCAAGGGTTAGGGTTTTTGTTAGGCATAGCGTTGGGGTTAGAAGTAAGGGTTACTGTCAGTGTTAGGGTTGTAGGTAGGGTTACGGTTAGGGTTAGCGTTTTAGAATTAGGGTGAGGGATTAGGTGTCACAGTGATGACTAGGAGATAGGGTTAGAATTATGGGATAGGGGTTGTTCTCAGGAAATGGTTTATGCATTAACGTTAGGATAAGAGGTTAAAGTTAGGCGCACGGTGAGGTTTACCTGTTAAGGGGAGAAATAGGAACAGGGTTGGGTGTTATGTTCAGGGTTAGGGTTATCTGTTAAAGGTATTGTTTATGCTTAGCGCACGGGCCCTGTCTGCATTAGGCGGGCGGGGGGAGTTTAGGGGGCTGGGATTGTACCCGGGAACCCACTCTATCATACTCTGGGTATGGGCCCGTGGGTTTCATGCAGGACACAGTGGTGGAGCCTCCTTTCACGCATGGCATGGGAGGATTGCAGGCTTTCTAAACTCTAAGAAAGAAGAAGTCTGAGAATGAGATTTAGGGTTAGGATTATGGTTAGGGTTAAGGATGAAGTTTAGTGTTAGGCTGAGGGCTTAGGGTTAGGGCTTAGGGTTAGGGTTAAAGTTTACTCTTAGGTTTAACGGTTACACTTTGGTTTCGGGTTGAGGTTTACGGTTAGGGTTAAGATGAGGGGTTAGGGTTAGGTACAGGGTTAGGGTTAAGTGTTAGGTATAGGGTTGAAGATTTGGATTAGGGTTAGGATTAAAGGTTAGCGTGAGAGTTAACGCTTAGGTTTAAGGGTAAGGGTTAGGGTTTAGGGTTAGGGTTAGGGTTAGGGTTCGTTTTAGGGTTAGAGTTATGTGCTATGGTTTGTGTTAGAGGTTAGGGTTAGGTTTACTGGTGACGGTTAGGGTTACGTTAAGGGGTTAGCATTAGGGTTAGGGTTAGGGTTAAGGGATACGTGTTGGGCTTAGGGTTAGGGTTTAGTGTTAGGGTTATCATTAAGGATTAGGGGTAGGGTCAGGGTTAAATGCTTGGGTGCGGGTAATGTTTAGGGTCAGGGTTAAGATTCACGGATAGGGTTAGTGTTAAGGGTTACGGGTAGGTTTAGGGTTCAGGGTTAGAGTTAGCATTAGGGCTTAAGGTTAGGATTAGGTGGTAGGTTAGATTTAGGGTTAGATCTAGGCGTTAGGGTAAGGGCTAGCGTTAGGGTTAAGAGATAGGGTTCGGTTTAATGCTTAGGATTAGGGTTAGGGTTTGGGGTTAAAGTAAGTGTTAGGGGTTAGGTTTAAGGATCAACGGTTAGGGTTATTTTTAGCTGTAGTGTTAGGGTTAGTGATAAGGGATCCCATTAGCCTTAAGGGTCTTCCTTACTGTAGGGTTAAGGGTTAGGCTTAGAGTTAAAGGTTCAGGTTAGGGTCAGTGTTAAGATTTAACGTGAGGGTTAACGGTTAGGGTAAAGGTTAAGCGTTAGGGTTAGGGATTAGTGATTAGGGTTTTTGGTTAGTGTTAGGGTTAGCGGTTAGGAGTTAGTGTTTTATGAAGGGGTATGGTTAGAATTAGGATTGGGGTTATATTTAGGGTGAGGTATAGGGGTTAGGTTAAGGGGTTAGTTTTAGGGTAAAAAGATAGGATTAGGGTTACGGGTTGGGCTTAGCTTTAGGGTTAAAGTTTACTGCTAGGGTTAGGGATAGGGTTCTGGGTTAGCTTTAGGGGTTCTGGTTAGGGTTAGGTGTTAGGTTAGTGTCAGGGTTAGGTCTAGTCGTGAGGGTAAGGTTTAGGGTTAGCTTTAAGAGCTAGGGTTAGGTTTAATGGTTAGGATTAGGATTAGGGTTAAGGGTTAGGGTAAGGCTTAGGGGTTAGGGTGAAGGGTTAGGGTGAAGGGTTAGGGTTTTTGTTAGGCATAGCGTTGGGTTTAGAAGTAAGGGTTACTGTCAGTGTTAGGGTTGTAGGTAGGGTTACGGTTAGGGTTAGCGGTTTAGAATTAGGGTTAGGGATTAGGTGTCACAGTGATGACTAGGAGATAGGGTTAGAATTATGGGATAGGGGTTGTTCTCAGGAAATGGTTTATGCATTAACGTTAGGATAAGAGGTTAAAGTTAGGCGCACGGTGAGGTTTACGTGTTAAGGGGAGAAATAGGAACAGGGTTGGGTGTTATGTTCAGGGTTAGGGTTATCTGTTAAAGGTATTGTTTATGCTTAGCGCACGGGCCCTGTCTGCATTAGGCGGGCGGGGGGAGTTTAGGGGGCTGGGATTGTACCCGGGAACCCACTCTATCATACTCTGGGTATGGGCCCGTGGGTTTCATGCAGGACACAGTGGTAGAGCCTCCTTTCACGCATGGCATGGGAGGATTGCAGGCTTTCTAAACTTTAAGAAAGCAAGAAGTCTGAGAATGAGATTTAGGGTTAGGATTATGGTTAGGGTTAAGGATGAAGTTTAGTGTTAGGGTGAGGGCTCAGGGTATGGGATTAGGGTTAGGGTTAAAGGTTACTCTTAGGTTTAACGGTTACACATAGGTTTCGGGTTTAGGTTTACGGTTAGGGTTAAGATGAGGGGATAGGGTTAGGGTTAGGGTTAGGGTAGGGTTAGGGTTAGGGTTAGGGTTTCGGGTTAGGGTTAGGGTTAGGGGTTAGGGTTAGGGTTAGGGTTAGGGTTAGTGTTAGGGTAGGGGCTAGGGGGTAGGGGTTAGTGTTAGGGGTTAGGGTTACGTTTAGGGGTTGGGGTTGGTGTTGGGGTTGGGGTTAGGGTCAGGGTCAGGGGTTAGGGGTTAGGGTTAGGGTTAGGGTTGGGGTTAGGGGTTAGGGTTAGGGGTTGGGGTTAGGTTTAAGGTTAGGGTTTAGGGTTAGGGTTACGGGTTAGGGTTAGGGGTTGGGGTTGGGGTTAGGGTTAGGGGTTAGGGTTAGGGGTAAGGGTAGGGTTAGGGTTAGGGTTGGGGTTGGGGATAGGGTCAGGGTCAGGGTCGGGGTCGGGTTCGGGGTTAGGTTCAGGGTCAGGGTCAGTGTCAGGGGTTAGGTTCAGGGTCAGGGTCAGGGTCAGTGGTTAGGGTCAGGGTCAGGGTCAGGGTCAGGGTAGGGGTTAGGGTTAGGGTTAAGTTTAGGGTTGGGTTAGGGTTAGGGGTTAGGGTTAGGGGATGGGATGGGGTTGGGGTTGGGGTTAGGGTTGGGTTTGGGGTTGGGTTTGGGGTTAGGGTTGGGGTTGGGGTTTGGGTTAGGGGTTGGGTTAGGGTTAGGGTTAGGGGTTGGGGTTAGGGTTAGGGTTGGGTTAAGGTTAGGGTTAGGGGTTGGGGTTGGGGTTGGGGTTGCGGTTGGGGTTAGGGTAGCGGTCAGGGTCAGGGTCCGGGTCGTGGTCGGGGTCGGGGTTGGGGGTCGGGGTCGGGGTCGGGGTCAGGGTCAGGGTTAGGTGTTAGGGTTAGGGTTAGGGGTTGGGGTTGGGGTTAGAGTTAGGGGTTAGGATTAGGGTAGGGTAGGGTTAGGGTTAGGGTTCGGGGTTAGGGTTAGGGGTGAGGGTTAGGGTTAGGGGTTAGGGTTAGGGTTAGTGGTAGGGGTAGGGTTAGGTTTAGGGGTTAGGGTTAGGGTTAGGGGTTGGGGTTGCGGTTAGGGTTAGGGTTATTGTTAGGGGTTCGGGTTAGGGTTAGTGTTTGGGTTTGGGGTTGGGGTTGGGGTTAGGGTTAGGGTTAGGGTTTGGGGTTAGGGTTAGGGTAGGGTTAAGGTTAGGGGTTAGGGTTAGGGTTAGTGTTAGGGTTAGAGTTATGTGCTATGATTTGTGTTAGAGGTGAGGGTTAGGTTTACTGGTCACTGTGAGGGTTACGTTTAGGGGTTAGCATTAGGGTTAGGGTTAAGGGATAGGATTAGGGTTCAGTGTTGGGCTTAGAGTTAGGGTTTAGTGTTAGGGTTATCATTAAGGATTAGGGGTAGGGTCAGGGTTAAATGCTTGGGTGCGGGTAATGGTTAGGGTCAGGGTTAATGTTCACGGATAGGGTTAGTGTTAAGGGTTACGGGTAGGTTTAGGGTTCAGGGTTAGAGTTAGCATTAGGGCTTAAGGTTAGGATTAGGCGGTAGGTTAGATTTAGGGTTAGATCTAGGCGTTAGGGTAAGGGCTAGCGTTAGGCTTAAGAGATAGGGTTAGGTTTAGTGCTTAGGATTAGGGTTAGGGTTTGGGGTTAAAGTAAGTGTTAGCGGTTAGGTTTAAGGATCAAAGGTTAGGGTTATTTTTAGCTGTAGTGTTAGGGTTAGGGATAAGGGATCCCATTAGCATTAAGGGTCTTCCTTAATGTAGGGTTAAGGGTAAGGCTTAGAGTTAAAGGTTAAGGTTAGGGTCACTGTTAAGATTTAGGGTGAGGGTTAACGGTTAGGGTAAAGGTTAAGCGTTAGGGTTAGGGATTAGTGATTAGGGTTTTTGGTTAGTGTCAGGGTTAGCGGTTAGGAGTTAGTGTTTTATGAAGGGGTATGGTTAGAATTGGGATTGGGGTTAGAGTTAGGGTGAGGTATAGGGGTTAGGTTTAGGGGTTAGTTTTAGGGTAAAAGGATAGGATTAGGGTTACGGGTTGAGCTTAGGTTTAGGGTTAAAGTTTACTACTAGGGTTAGGGTTAGGGTTCAGGGTTAGCTTTAGGGGTTCTCGTTAGGGTTAGGGGTTAGGTTAGTGTCAGGGTTAGGTCTAGTCGTGAGGGTAAGGATTAGGGTTAGCTTTAAGAGCTAGGGTTAGGTTTAATGGTTAGGATTAGGATTAGGGTTAAGGGTTAGGGTAAGGCTTAGGGGTTAGGGTGAAGGGTTAGGGTTTTTGTTAGGCATAGCGTTGGGGTTAGAAGTAAGGGTTACTCTCAGTGTTAGGTTTGTAGGTAGGGTTACGGTTAGGATTAGCGGTTTAGAATTAGGGTTAGGGATTAGGTGTCACAGTGATGACTAGGAGAAAGGGTTAGAATTATGGGATAGGGGTTGTTCTCAGGAAATGGGTTATGCATTAACGTTAGAATAAGAGGTTAAAGTTAGGCGCACGGTGAGGTTTACGTGTTAAGGGGAGAAATAGGAACAGGGTTGGGTGTTATGTTCAGGGTTAGGGTTATCTGTTAAAGGTATTGTTTATGCTTAGCGCACGGGCCCTGTCTGCATTAGGCGGGCGGAGGGAGTTTAGGGGGCTGGGATTGTACCCAGGAACCCACTCTATCATACTCTGGGTATGGGCCCGTGGGTTTCATGCAGGACACAGTGGTATAGCCTCCTTTCACGCATGGCATGGGAAGATTGCAGGCTTTCTAAACTCTAAGAAAGCAAGAAGTCTGAGAATGAGATTTAGGGTTAGGATTATGGTTAGGGTTTAGGATGAAGTTTAGTGTTAGGGTGAGGGCTTAGGGTTAGGGATTAGGGTTAGGGTTAAAGTTTACTCTTAGGTTTAATGGTTACACTTTGGTTTAGGGTTGAGGTTTACGGTTAGGGTTAAGAAGAGTGGTTAGGGTTAGGTACAGGGTTAGGGTTAAGTGTTAGGTTTAGGGTTGAAGATTAGGATTAGGGTTAGGATTAAAGGTTAGCATGAGAGTTAACGCTTAGGGTTAAGTTTAAGAGTTAGGGTTTAGGGTTAGGTTTAGGGTTCGGGTTAGTTTTAGGGTTAGAGTTATGTGCTATGGTTTGTGTTAGAGGTTAGGGTTAGGTTTACTGGTCACGGTTAGGGTTACGTTTAGGGGTTAGCATTAGGGTTAGGTTTAAGGGATAGGATTAGGGTTAAGTGTTGGGCTTAGGGTTAGGGTTTAGTGTTAGGGTTATCATTAAGGATTAGGTTTAGGGTCAGGGTTAAATGCTTGGGTGCGGGTAATGGTTAGGGTCAGGGTTATGGTTCACGGATAGGGTTAGTGTTAAGGGTTCCGGGTAGGTTTAGGGTTCAGGGTTAGAGTTAGCATTAGGGCTTAAGGTTAGGATTAGGCGGTTGGTTAGATTTAGGGTTAGATCTAGGCGTTAGGGTAAGGGCTAGCGTTAGGGATAAGAGATATGGTTAGGTTTAATGCTTAGGATTAGGGTTACGGTTTGGGGTAAAGTAAGTGTTAGGGGTTAGGTTTAAGGATCAAAGGTTAGGGTTAGGGTTACGGTTAGGGTTAGGGTTTTTGTTAGGCATAGCGTTGGGTTTAGAAGTAAGGGTTACTGTCAGTGTTAGGGTTGTAGGTAGGGTTACGGTTAGGGTTAGCGGTTTAGAATTAGGGTTAGGGATTAGGTGTCACAGTGATGACCAGGAGATAGGCTTAGAATTATGGGATAGGGGTGGTTCTCAGGAAATGGGTTATGCATTAACGTTAGGATAAGAGGTTAAAGTTAGGGGCACGGTGAGGTTTACGTGTTACGGGGAGAATTAAGAACTGTGTTCGGTGTTATGTTCAGGGTTAGGGTTATCTGTTAAAGGTATTGTTTATGCTTAGCGCACGGGCCCTGTCTGCATTAGGCGGGCGGGGGGAGTTTAGGGGGCTGGGATTGTACCCGGGAACCCACTCTATCATACTCTGGGTATGGGCCCGTGGGTTTCATGCAGGACACAGTGGTAGAGCCTCCTTTCACGCATGTCATGGGAGGATTGCAGGCTTTCTAAACTCTAAGAAAGCAAGAAGTCTGAGAATTAGATTTAGGGTTAGGATTATGGCTAGGGTTAAGGATGAAGTTTAGTGTTACGGTGAGGGCTTAGGGTTAGGGCTTAGGGTTAGGGTTAAAGGTTACTCTTAGGTTTAACGGTTACACTTTGGTTTCGCGTTCAGGTTTATGGTTAGGGTTAAGATGAAGGGTTAGGGTTAGGTATAGGGTTAGGGTTAAGTGTTAGGTTTAGGGTTGACGATTAGGATTAGGGTTAGGATTAAAGGTTAGCGTGAGAGTTAACGCTTAGGGTTAAGGTTAAGAGTTAAAGTTTAGGTTTAGGGTTAGGGTTAGGGTTCGTTTCAGGTTTAAAGTTATGTGTTATGATTTGTGTTAGATGTTAGGGTTAGGTTTACTGGTCACGGTTAGGGTTACATTTAGGGGTTAGCATTAGAGTTAGGGTTACGGTTAGGGTTAAGGGATAGGATTAGGGTTAAGTGTTGGGTTTAGGGTTAGGGTTTAGTGTTAGGGTTATCATTAAGGATTAGGGGTAGTGTCAGGGTTAAATGCTTGGGTGCGGGTAATGATTAGGGTCAGGGTTAAGGTCCACGGATAGGGTTAGTGTTAAGGGTTACGGGTAGGTTTTGGGTTCAGGGTTAGAGTTAGCATTAGGGCTTAAGGTTAGGATTAGGCGGTAGGTTAGATTTAGGGTTAGATCTAGGCGTTAGGGTAAGGGCTAGCGTTAGGGTTAAGAGATAGGGTTAGGTTTAATGCTTAGGATTAGGTTAGGGTTTGGGGTTAAAGTAAGTGTTAGGGGTTAGGTTTAAGGATCAAAGGTTAGGGTTATTTTTAGCTGTAGTGTTAGGGTTAGGGATAAGGGATCCCATTAGCATTAAGGGTCTTCCTTACTGTAGGGTTAAGGGTTAGGCTTAGAGTTAAAGGTTCAGGTTAGGGTCAGTGTTAAGATTTAGGGTGAGGGATAAGGGTTAGGGTAAAGGTTAAGCGTTAGAGTTAGGGATTAGTGATTAGGGATTTTGGTTAGTGTTAGGGTTAGCGGTTAGGAATTAGTGTTTTATGAAGGGGTATGGTTAGAATTAGGATTGGGGTTAGAGTTAGGGTGAGGTATAGGGGTTAGGTTTAGGGGTTAGTTTTAGGGTAAAAGGATAGGATTAGGGTTACGGGTTGGGCTTAGGTTTAGGGTTAAAGTTTACTGCTAGGGTTTGGGATAGGGTTCAGGGTTAGCTTTAGGGGTTCTGGTTAGGGTTAGGTGTTAGGTTAGTGTCAGGGTTTTTCTAGTCGTGAGCGTAAGGTTTAGGGTTAGCTTTAAGAGCTAGGGTTAGGTTTAATGGTTAGGATTAGGATTAGGGTTAAGGGTTAGGGTAAGGCTTAGGGGTTAGGGTGAAGGGTTAGGGTTTTTGTTAGGCATAGCGTTGGGGTTAGAAGTAAGGGTTACTGTCAGTGTTAGGGTTGTAGGTAGGGTTACTGTTAGGGTTAGCGGTTTAGAATTAGGGTTAGGGATTAGGTGTCACAGTGATGATTAGGAGATAGGGTTAGAATTATGGGATAGGGGTTGTTCTCAGGAAATGGGTTATGCATTAACGTTAGGATAAGAGGGTAAAGTTAGGGGCACGGTGAGGTTTACGTGTTAAGGGGAGAAATAGGAACAGGGTTGGGTGTTATGTTCAGGGTTAGGGTTATCTGTTAAAGGTATTGTTTATGCTTAGCGCACGGGCCCTGTCTGCATTAGGCGGGCGGGGGGAGTTTAGGGGGCTGGGATTGTACCCGGGAACCCACTCTATCATACTCTGGGTATGGGCCCGTGGGTTTCATGCAGGACACAGTGGTAGAGCCTCCTTTCACGCATGGCATGGGAGGATTGCAGGTTTTCTAAACTCTAAGAAAGCAAGAAGTCTGAGAATTAGATTTAGGGTTAGGATTATGGTTAGGGTTAAGGATGAAGTTTAGTGTTAGGGTGAGGGCTTAGGGTTAGGGATTAGGGTTAGGGTTAAAGGTTACTCTTAGGTTTAACGGTTACACTTTGGTTTCGCGTTCAGGTTTACGGTTAGGGTTAAGATGAAGGGTTAGGGTAAGGTACAGGGTTAGGGTTAAGTGTTAGGTATAGGGTTGAAGATTAGGATTAGGGTTAGGATTAAAGGTTAGCGTGAGAGTTAACGCTTAGGGTTAAGGTTAAGAGTTAAGGTTTAGGGTTACGGTTAGGGTTAGGGTTCGTTTTAGGGTTAGAGTTATGTGCTATGATTCGTGTTAGAGGTTAGGGTTAGGTTTACTTGTCACGGTGAGGGTTACGTTTAGGGGTTAGCATTAGGGTTAGGGTTAAGGGATAGGATTAGGGTTAAGTGTTGGGCTTAGGGTTAAGGTTTAGTGTTAGGGTTATCATTAAGGATTAGGGGTAGGGTCAGGGTTAAATGCTTGGGTGCGGGTAATGGTTAGGGTCAGGGTTAAGGTTCACGGATAGGGTTAGTGTAAGGGTTACGGGTAGGTTTAGGGTTCAGTGTTAGAGTTAGCATTAGGGCTTAAGGTTAGGATTAGACGGTAGGTTAGATTTAGGGTTAGATCTAGGCGTTAGGGTAAGGGCTAGCGTTAGGGTTAAGAGATAGGTTTAGGTTTAATGCTTAGGATTAGGGTTAGGGTTTGGGGTTAAAGTAAGTGTTAGGGGTTAGGTTTAAGGATCAAAGGTTAGGGTTATTTTTAGCTGTAGTGTTAGGGTTAGGGATAAGGGATCCCATTAGCATTAAGGGTCTTCCTTACTGTAGGGTTAAGGGTTAGGCTTAGAGTTAAAGGTTCAGGTTAGGGTCAGTGTTAAGATTTAAGGTGAGGGTTAACGGTTAGGGTAAAGGTTAAGCGTTAGGGTTAGGGATTAGTGATTAGGGTTTTTGGTTAGTGTTAGGGTTAGCGGTTAGGAGTTAGTGTTTTATGAAGGAGTATGGTTAGAATTAGGATTGGGGTTAGAGTTAGGGTGAGGTATAGGGGTTAGGTGTAGGGGTTAGTTTAGGGTAAAAGGATAGGATGAGGGTTACGGGTTGGGCTTAGGTTTAGGGTTAAAGTTTACTGCTAGGGTTAGGGATAGGGTTCAGGGTTAGCTTTAGGGGTTCTGGTTAGGGTTAGGTGTTAGGTTAGAGTCAGGGTTAGGTCCAGTCGTGAGGGTAAGGTTTAGGGTTAGCTTTAAGAGCTAGGGTTAGGTTTAATGGTTAGGATTAGGATTAGGGTTAAGGGTTAGGGTAAGGCTTAGGGGTTAGGGTCAAGGGTTAGGGTTTTTGTTAGGCATAGCGTTGGGGTTAGAAGTAAGGGTTACTGTCAGTGTTAGGGTTGTAGGTAGGGTTACGGTTAGGGTTAGCGGTTTAGGATTAGGGTTAGGGATTAGGTGTCACAGTGATGACTAGGAGATAGGGTTAGAATTATGGGATAGGGGTTGTTCTCAGGAAATGGGTTATGCATTAACGTTAGGATAAGAGGTTAAAGTTAGGGGCACGGTGAGGTTTACGTGTTAAGGGGAGAAATAGGAACAGGGTTGGGTGTTATGTTCAGGGTTAGGGTTATCTGTTCAAGGTATTGTTTATGCTTAGCGCACGGGCCCTGTCTGCATTAGGCTGGCGGGGGGAGTTTAGGGGGCTGGGATTGTACCCGGGAACCCACTCTATCATACTCTGGGTATGGGCCCGTGGGTTTCATGCAGGACACAGTGGTAGAGCCTCCTTTCACGCATGGCATGGGAGGATTGCAGGCTTTCTAAAGTCTAAGAAAGCAAGAAGTCTGAGAATTAGATTTAGGGTTAGGAGTATGGTTAAGGTTAAGGATGAAGTTCAGTGTTAGGGTGAGGGCTTAGGGTTAGGGATTAGGGTTAGGGTTAAAGGTTACTCTTAGGTTTAACGGTTACACTTTGGTTTCGCGTTCAGGTTTACGGTTAGGGTTAAGATGAAGGGTTAGGGTTAGGTACAGGGTTAGGGTTAAGTGTTAGGTTTAGGGTTGAAGATTAGGATTAGGGTTAGGATTAAAGGTTAGAGTGAGAGTTAACGCTTAGGGTTAAGGTTAAGAGTTAGGGTTTAGGGTTAGGTTTAGGGTTAGGGTTAGTTTTAGGTTTAGAGTTATGTGCTATGGTTTGTGTTAGGGGTTAGGGTTAGGTTTACTGGTCACGGTTAGGGTTACGTTTAGGGGTTAGCATTAGGGTTAGGGTTAAGGGATAGGATTAGGGTTAAGTGTTGGGCTTAGGGTTAGGGTTTAGTGTTAGGGTTATCATTAAGGATTAGGGGTAGGGTCAGGGTTAAATGCTTGGGTGCGGGTAATGGTTAGGGTCAGGGTTAAGGTTCACGGATAGGGTTAGTGTAAGGGTTACGGGTAGGTTTAGGGTTCAGTGTTAGAGTTAGCATTAGGGTTTAAGGTTAGGATTAGACGGTAGGTTAGATTTAGGGTTAGATCTAGGCGTTAGGGTAAGGGCTAGTGTTAGGGTTAAGAGATAGGGTTAGGTTTAATGCTTAGGATTAGGGTTAGGGTTTGGAGTTAAAGTAAGTGTTAGGGGTTAGGTTTAAGGATCAAAGGTTAGGGTTATTTTTAGCTGTTAGGTTAGGGTTAGGGATAAGGGATCCCATTAGCATTAAGGGTCTTCCTTACTGTAGGGTTAAGGGTTAGGCTTAGAGTTAAAGGTTCAGGTTAGGGTCAGTGTTAAGATTTAAGGTGAGGGTTAATGGTTAGGGTAAAGGTTAAGCGTTAGGGTTAGGGATTAGTGATTAGCGTTTTTGGTTAGTGTTAGGGTTAGCGGTTAGGAGTTAGTGTTTTATGAAGGGGTATGGTTAGAATTAGGATTGGGGTTATAGTTAGGGTGAGGTACAGGGGTTAGATTTAGGGGTTAGTTTAGGGTAAAAGGATAGGATTAGGGTTACGGGTTGGGCTTAGGTTTAGGGTTAAAGTTTACTGCTAGGGTTAGGGATAGGGTTCAGGGTTAGCTTTAGGGGTTCTGGTTAGGGTTAGGTGTTAGGTTAGAGTCAGGGTTAGGTCCAGTCGTGAGGGTAAGGTTTAGGGTTAGCTTTAAGAGCTAGGGTTAGGTTTAATGGTTAGGATTAGGATTAGGGTTAAGGGTTAGGGTAAGGCTTAGGGGTTAGGGTCAAGGGTTAGGGTTTTTGTTAGGCATAGCATTGGGGTTAGAAGTAAGGGTTACTGTCAGTGTTAGGGTTGTAGGTAGGGTTACGGTTAGGGTTAGCGGTTTAGAATTAGGGTTAGGGATTAGGTGTCACAGTGATGACTAGAGGATAGGGTTAGAATTATGGGATAGGGGTTGTTCTCAGGAAATGGTTTATGCATTAACGTTAGGATAAGAGGTTAAAGTTAGGCGCACGGTGAGGTTTACGTGTTAAGGGGAGAAATAGGAACAGGGTTGGGTGTTATGTTCAGGGTTAGGATTATCTGTTAAAGGTATTGTTTATGCTTAGCGCACGGGCCCTGTCTGCATTAGGCGGGCGGTGGGAGTTTAGGGGGCTGGGATTGTACCCGGGAACCCACTCTATCATACTCTGGGTATGGGCCCGTGGGTTTCATGCAGGACACAGTGGTAGAGCCTCCTTTCACGCATGGCATGGGAGGATTGCAGGCTTTCTAAACTCTAAGAAAGCAAGAAGTCTTAGAATGAGATTTAGGGTTAGGATTATGGTTAGGGTTAAGGATGAAGTTTAGTGTTAGTGTGAGGGCTTAGGGTTAGGGATTAGGGTTAGGGTTAAAGGTTACTCTTAGGTTTAACGGTTACACTTTGGTTTCGGGTTGAGGTTTATGGTTACGGTTAAGATGAAGGGTTAGGGTTAGGGACAGGGTTAGGGTTAAGTGTTAGGTTTAGGGTTGAAGATTAGGATTAGGGTTAGGATTAAAGGTTAGCGTGAGAGGTAACGCTTAGGGTTAAGGTTAAGAGTTAGGGTTAAGGGTTAGGGTTAGGGTTAGGGTTCGTTTTAGGGTTAGAGTTATGTGCTATGGTTTGTGTTAGGGGTTAGGGTTAGGTTTACTGGTGACGGTTAGGGTTACCTTTAGGGGTTCGCATTAGAGTTAGGGTTAGGGTTAAGGGATAGGATTAGGGTTAAGTGTTGGGCTTAGGGTTAGGGTTTAGTGTTAGGGTTATCATTAAGGATTAGGGTTAGGGTCAGGGTTAAATGCTTGGGTGCGGGTAATGGTTAGAGTCAGGGTTAAGATTCACGGATAGGGTTAGTGTTAAGTGTTACGGGTAGGTTTAGGGTTCAGGGTTAGAGTTAGCATTAGGGCTTAAGGTTAGGATTAGGCGGTAGGTTAGATTTAGGGTTAGATCTAGGCGTTAGGGTAAGGGCTAGCGTTAGGGTTAAGAGATAGGGTAAGGTTTAATGCTTAGGATTAGGGTTAGGGTTTGGGGATAAAGTAAGTGTTAGGGGTTAGGTTTAAGGATCAATGGTTAGGGTTATTTTTAGTTGTAGTGTTAGGGTTAGGTATAAGGGATCCCATTAGCCTTAAGGGTCTTCCTTACTGTAGGGTTAAGGGTTAGGCTTGGAGTTAAAGCTTAAGGTTAGGGTCAGTGTTAAGAATTAGGGTGAGGGTTAACGGTTAGGGTAAAGGTTAAGCGTTAGAGTTAGGGATTAGTGATTAGGGTTTTTGGTTAGTGTTAGGGTTAGCGGTTAGGAGTTAGTGTTTTATGAAGGGGTATGGTTAGAATTAGGATTGGGGTTAGAGTTAGGGTGAGGTATAGGGGTTAGGTTTAGGGGTTAGTTTTAGGGTAAAAGGATAGGATTAGGGTTACGGGTTGGGCTTACGTTTAGGGTTAAAATTTAGTGCTAGGGTTAGGGATAGGGTTCAGGGTTAGATTTAGGGGTTCTGGTTAGGGTTAGGTGTTAGGTTAGTGTCAGGGTTAGGTCTAGTCGTGAGGGTAAGGTTTAGGGTTAGCTTTAAGAGCTAGGGTTGGGTTTAATGGTTAGGATTAGGATTAGGGTTAAGGGTTAGGGTAAGGCTTAGGGGTTAGGGTCAAGGGTTAGGGTATTTGTTAGGCATAGCGTTGGGGTTAGAAGTAAGGGTTACTGTCAGTGTTAGGGTTGTAGGTAGGGTTACGGTTAGGGTTAGCGGTTTAGAATTAGGGTGAGGGATTAGGTGTCACAGTGATGACTAGGAGATAGGGTTAAAATTATGGGATAGGGGTTGTTCTCAGGAAATGGGTTATGCATTAACGTTAGGATAAGAGGTTAAAGTTAGGCGCACGGTGAGGTTTACCTGTTAAGGGGAGAAATAGGAACAGAGTTGGGTGTTATGTTCAGGGTTAGGGTTATCTGTTAAAGGTATTGTTTATGCCTAACGCACGGGCCCTGTCTACATTAGGCGGGCGGGGGGAGTTTAGGGGGCTGGGATTGTACCCGGGAACCCACTCTATCATACTCTGGGTATGGGCCCGTGGGTTTCATGCAGGACACAGTGGTAAAGCCTCCTTTCACGCATGGCATGGGAGGATTGCAGGCTTTCTAAAGTCTAAGAAAGCAAGAAGTCTGAGAATTAGATTTAGGGTTAGGATTATGGTTAGGGTTAAGGATGAAGCTTAGTGTTAGGGTGAGGGCTTAGGGTTAGGGATTGGGGTTAGGGTTAAAGGTTACACTTAGGTTTAACGGTTACACTTTGGTTTCGCGTTCAGGTTTACGGTTAGGGTTAAGATGAAGGGTTAGGCTAAGGTACAGGGTTAGGGTTAAGTGTTAGGTATAGGGTTGAAGATTAGGATTAGGGTTAGGATTAAAGGTTAGCGTGAGAGTTAACGCTTAGGGTTAAGGTTAAGAGTTAAGGTTTAGGGTTACGGTTAGGGTTAGGGTTCGTTTTAGGGTTAGAGTTATGTGCTATGATTCGTGTTAGAGGTTAGGGTTAGGTTTACTTGTCACGGTGAGGGTTACGTTTAGGGGTTAGCATTAGGGTTAGGGTTAAGGGATAGGATTAGGGTTAAGTGTTGGGCTTAGGGTTAAGGTTTAGTGTTAGGGTTATCATTAAGGATTAGGGGTAGGGTCAGGGTTAAATGCTTGGGTGCGGGTAATGGTTAGGGTCAGGGTTAAGGTTCACGGATAGGGTTAGTGTAAGGGTTACGGGTAGGTTTAGGGTTCAGTGTTAGAGTTAGCATTAGGGCTTAAGGTTAGGATTAGACGGTAGGTTAGATTTAGGGTTAGATCTAGGCGTTAGGGTAAGGGCTAGCGTTAGGGTTAAGAGATAGGGTTAGGTTTAATGCTTAGGATTAGGGTTAGGGTTTGGGGTTAAAGTAAGTGTTAGGGGTTAGGTTTAAGGATCAAAGGTTAGGGTTATTTTTAGCTGTAGTGTTAGGGTTAGGGATAAGGGATCCCATTAGCATTAAGGGTCTTCCTTACTGTAGGGTTAAGGGTTAGGCTTAGAGTTAAAGGTTCAGGTTAGGGTCAGTGTTAAGATTTAAGGTGAGGGTTAACGGTTAGGGTAAAGGTTAAGCGTTAGGGTTAGGGATTAGTGATTAGGGTTTTTGGTTAGTGTTAGGGTTAGCGGTTAGGAGTTAGTGTTTTATGAAGGGGTATGGTTAGAATTAGGATTGGGGTTAGAGTTAGGGTGAGGTATAGGGGTTAGGTGTAGGGGTTAGTTTAGGGTAAAAGGATAGGATTAGGGTTACGGGTTGGGCTTAGGTTTAGGGTTAAAGTTTACTGCTAGGGTTAGGGATAGGGTTCAGGGTTAGCTTTAGGGGTTCTGGTTAGGGTTAGGTGTTAGGTTAGAGTCAGGGTTAGGTCCAGTCGTGAGGGTAAGGTTTAGGGTTAGCTTTAAGAGCTAGGGTTAGGTTTAATGGTTAGGATTAGGATTAGGGTTAAGGGTTAGGGTAAGGCTTAGGGGTTAGGGTCAAGGGTTAGGGTTTTTGTTAGGCATAGCGTTGGGGTTAGAAGTAAGGGTTACTGTCAGTGTTAGGGTTGTAGGTAGGGTTACGGTTAGGGTTAGCGGTTTAGAATTAGGGTTAGGGATTAGGTGTCACAGTGATGACTAGGAGATAGGGTTAGAATTATGGGATAGGGGTTGTTCTCAGGAAATGGGTTATGCATTAACGTTAGGATAAGAGGTTAAAGTTAGGGGCACGGTGAGGTTTACGTGTTAAGGGGAGAAATAGGAACAGGGTTGGGTGTTATGTTCAGGGTTAGGGTTATCTGTTCAAGGTATTGTTTATGCTTAGCGCACGGGCCCTGTCTGCATTAGGCTGGCGGGGGGAGTTTAGGGGGCTGGGATTGTACCCGGGAACCCACTCTATCATACTCTGGGTATGGGCCCGTGGGTTTCATGCAGGACACAGTGGTAGAGCCTCCTTTCACGCATGGCATGGGAGGATTGCAGGCTTTCTAAACTCTAAGAAAGCAAGAAGTCTTAGAATTAGATTTAGGGTTAGGATTATGGTTAAGGTTAAGGATGAAGTTCAGTGTTAGGGTGAGGGCTTAGGGTTAGGGATTAGGGTTAGGGTTAAAGGTTACTCTTAGGTTTAACGGTTACACTTTGGTTTCGCGTTCAGGTTTACGGTTAGGGTTAAGATGAAGGGTTAGGGTTAGGTACAGGGTTAGGGTTAAGTGTTAGGTTTAGGGTTGAAGATTAGGATTAGGGTTAGGATTAAAGGTTAGAGTGAGAGTTAACGCTTAGGGTTAAGGTTAAGAGTTAGGGTTTAGGGTTAGGTTTAGGGTTAGGGTTAGTTTTAGGTTTAGAGTTATGTGCTATGGTTTGTGTTAGGGGTTAGGGTTAGGTTTACTGGTCATGGTTAGGGTTACGTTTAGGGGTTAGCATTAGGGTTAGGGTTAAGGGATAGGATTAGGGTTAAGTGTTGGGCTTAGGGTTAGGGTTTAGTGTTAGGGTTATCATTAAGGATTAGGGGTAGGGTCAGGGTTAAATGCTTGGGTGCGGGTAATGGTTAGGGTCAGGGTTAAGGTTCACGGATAGGGTTAGTGTAAGGGTTACGGGTAGGTTTAGGGTTCAGTGTTAGAGTTAGCATTAGGGCTTAAGGTTAGGATTAGACGGTAGGTTAGATTTAGGGTTAGATCTAGGCGTTAGGGTAAGGGCTAGCGTTAGGGTTAAGAGATAGGGTTAGGTTTAATGCTTAGGATTAGGGTTAGGGTTTGGAGTTAAAGTAAGTGTTAGGGGTTAGGTTTAAGGATCAAAGGTTAGGGTTATTTTTAGCTGTAGTGTTAGGGTTAGGGATAAGGGATCCCATTAGCATTAAGGGTCTTCCTTACTGTAGGGTTAAGGGTTAGGCTTAGAGTTAAAGGTTCAGGTTAGGGTCAGTGTTAAGATTTAAGGTGAGGGTTAATGGTTAGGGTAAAGGTTAAGCGTTAGGGTTAGGGATTAGTGATTAGCGTTTTTGGTTAGTGTTAGGGTTAGCGGTTAGGAGTTAGTGTTTTATGAAGGGGTATGGTTAGAATTAGGATTGGGGTTATAGTTAGGGTGAGGTACACGGGTTAGGTTTAGGGGTTAGTTTAGGGTAAAAGGATAGGATTAGGGTTACGGGTTGGGCTTAGGTTTAGGGTTAAAGTTTACTGCTAGGGTTAGGGATAGGGTTCAGGGTTAGCTTTAGGGGTTCTGGTTAGGGTTAGGTGTTAGGTTAGAGTCAGGGTTAGGTCCAGTCGTGAGGGTAAGGTTTAGGGTTAGCTTTAAGAGCTAGGGTTAGGTTTAATGGTTAGGATTAGGATTAGGGTTAAGGGTTAGGGTAAGGCTTAGGGGTTAGGGTCAAGGGTTAGGGTTTTTGTTAGGCATAGCATTGGGGTTAGAAGTAAGGGTTACTGTCAGTGTTAGGGTTGTAGGTAGGGTTACGGTTAGGGTTAGCGGTTTAGAATTAGGGTTAGGGATTAGGTGTCACAGTGATGACTAGAGGATAGGGTTAGAATTATGGGATAGGGGTTGTTCTCAGGAAATGGGTTATGCATTAACGTTAGGATAAGAGGTTAAAGTTAGGCGCACGGTGAGGTTTACGTGTTAAGGGGAGAAATAGGAACAGGGTTGGGTGTTATGTTCAGGGTTAGGATTATCTGTTAAAGGTATTGTTTATGCTTAGCGCACGGGCCCTGTCTGCATTAGGCGGGCGGTGGGAGTTTAGGGGGCTGGGATTGTACCCGGGAACCCACTCTATCATACTCTGGGTATGGGCCCGTGGGTTTCATGCAGGACACAGTGGTAGAGCCTCCTTTCACGCATGGCATGGGAGGATTGCAGGCTTTCTAAACTCTAAGAAAGCAAGAAGTCTTAGAATGAGATTTAGGGTTAGGATTATGGTTAGGGTTAAGGATGAAGTTTAGTGTTAGTGTGAGGGCTTAGGGTTAGGGATTAGGGTTAGGGTTAAAGGTTACTCTTAGGTTTAACGGTTACACTTTGGTTTCGGGTTGAGGTTTATGGTTACGGTTAAGATGAAGGGTTAGGGTTAGGTACAGGGTTAGGGTTAAGTGTTAGGTTTAGGGTTGAAGATTAGGATTAGGGTTAGGATTAAAGGTTAGCGTGAGAGGTAACGCTTAGGGTTAAGGTTAAGAGTTAGGGTTAAGGGTTAGGGTTAGGGTTAGGGTTCGTTTTAGGGTTAGAGTTATGTGCTATGGTTTGTGTTAGGGGTTAGGGTTAGGTTTACTGGTGACGGTTAGGGTTACCTTTAGGGGTTCGCATTAGAGTTAGGGTTAGGGTTAAGGGATAGGATTAGGGTTAAGTGTTGGGCTTAGGGTTAGGGTTTAGTGTTAGGGTTATCATTAAGGATTAGGGTTAGGGTCAGGGTTAAATGCTTGGGTGCGGGTAATGGTTAGAGTCAGGGTTAAGATTCACGGATAGGGTTAGTGTTAAGTGTTACGGGTAGGTTTAGGGTTCAGGGTTAGAGTTAGCATTAGGGCTTAAGGTTAGGATTAGGCGGTAGGTTAGATTTAGGGTTAGATCTAGGCGTTAGGGTAAGGGCTAGCGTTAGGGTTAAGAGATAGGGTAAGGTTTAATGCTTAGGATTAGGGTTAGGGTTTGGGGATAAAGTAAGTGTCAGGGGTTAGGTTTAAGGATCAATGGTTAGGGTTATTTTTAGTTGTAGTGTTAGGGTTAGGTATAAGGGATCCCATTAGCCTTAAGGGTCTTCCTTACTGTAGGGTTAAGGGTTAGGCTTGGAGTTAAAGCTTAAGGTTAGGGTCAGTGTTAAGAATTAGGGTGAGGGTTAACGGTTAGGGTAAAGGTTAAGCGTTAGAGTTAGGGATTAGTGATTAGGGTTTTTGGTTAGTGTTAGGGTTAGCGGTTAGGAGTTAGTGTTTTATGAAGGGGTATGGTTAGAATTAGGATTGGGGTTAGAGTTAGGGTGAGGTATAGGGGTTAGGTTTAGGGGTTAGTTTTAGG
Source organism: Eulemur rufifrons (assembly GCF_041146395.1). NCBI lineage: Eukaryota > Metazoa > Chordata > Mammalia > Primates > Lemuridae > Eulemur > Eulemur rufifrons. The sequence continues at coordinate 3,052,190 of NW_027182818.1, forward strand.
GTAAAAGGATAGGATTAGGGTTACGGGTTGGGCTTACGTTTAGGGTTAAAATTTAGTGCTAGGGTTAGGGATAGGGTTCAGGGTTAGATTTAGGGGTTCTGGTTAGGGTTAGGTGTTAGGTTAGTGTCAGGGTTAGGTCTAGTCGTGAGGGTAAGGTTTAGGGTTAGCTTTAAGAGCTAGGGTTGGGTTTAATGGTTAGCATAAGGATTAGGGTTAAGGGTTAGGGTAAGGCTTAGGGGTTAGGGTCAAGGGTTAGGGTATTTGTTAGGCATAGCGTTGGGGTTAGAAGTAAGGGTTACTGTCAGTGTTAGGGTTGTAGGTAGGGTTACGGTTAGGGTTAGCGGTTTAGAATTAGGGTGAGGGATTAGGTGTCACAGTGATGACTAGGAGATAGGGTTAGAATTATGGGATAGGGGTTGTTCTCAGGAAATGGGTTATGCATTAACGTTAGGATAAGAGGTTAAAGTTAGGCGCACGGTGAGGTTTACCTGTTAAGGGGAGAAATAGGAACAGGGTTGGGTGTTATGTTCAGGGTTAGGGTTATCTGTTAAAGGTATTGTTTATGCCTAACGCACGGGCCCTGTCTACATTAGGCGGGCGGGGGGAGTTTAGGGGGCTGGGATTGTACCCGGGAACCCACTCTATCATACTCTGGGTATGGGCCCGTGGGTTTCATGCAGGACACAGTGGTAAAGCCTCCTTTCACGCATGGCATGGGAGGATTGCAGGCTTTCTAAAGTCTAAGAAAGCAAGAAGTCTGAGAATTAGATTTAGGGTTAGGATTATGGTTAGGGTTAAGGATGAAGCTTAGTGTTAGGGTGAGGGCTTAGGGTTAGGGATTGGGGTTAGGGTTAAAGGTTACACTTAGGTTTAACGGTTACACTTTGGTTTAGGGTTGAGGTTTACGGTTAGGGTTAAGATGAGGGGTTAGGGTTTGGTACAGGGTTAGGGTTAAGTGTTAGGTTTAGGGTTGAAGATTAGGATTAGGGTTAGGATTAAAGGTTAGCGTGAGAGTTAACGCTTAGGGTTAAGGTTAAGAGTTAGGATTTAGGGTTAGGGTTAGGGTTAGGGTTAGTTTTAGGGTTAGAGTTATGTGCTATGGTTTGTGTTCGAGGTTAGGGTTAGGTTTACTGGTGACGGTTAGGGTTACGTTTAGGGGTTAGCGTTATGGTTAGGGTTAAGGGATAGGATTAGGGTTAAGTGTTGGGCTTAGGGTTAGGGTTTAGTGTTAGGGTTATCATTAAGGATTAGGGTTAGGGTCAGGGTTAAATGCTTGGGTGCGGGTAATGGTTAGGGTCAGGGTTAAGGTTCACCGATAGGGTTAGTGTAAGGGTTACGGGTAGGTTTAGGGTTCAGGGTTAGAGTTAGCATTAGGGCTTAAGCTTAGGATTAGGCGGTAGGTTAGATTTAGGGTTAGATCTAGGCGTTAGGGTAAGGGCTAGCGTTAGGGTTAAGAGATAGGGTTAGGTTTAATGCTTAGGATTAGGGTTAGGGTTTGGGGTTAAAGTTAGTGTTAGGGGTTAGGTTTAAGGATCAAAGGTTAGGGTTATTTTTAGGTGTAGTGTTAGTGTTAGGGATAAGGGATCCCATTAGCATTAAGGGTCTTCCTTACTGTAGGGTTAAGGGTTAGGCTTAGAGTTAAAGGTTAACGTTAGGGTCAGTGTTAAGATTTAGGGTGAGGGTTAACGGTTAGGGTAAAGGTTAAGCGTTAGGGTTAGGGATTAGTGATTAGGGTTTTTGGTTAGTGTTAGGGTTAGCGGTTAGGAGTTAGTGTTTTATGAAGGAGTATGGTGAGAATTAGGATTGGGGTTAGAGTTAGGGTGAGGTATAGGGTTTAGGTTTAGGGGTTAGATTTAGGGGTTAGTTTTAGGGTAAAAGGATAGGATTAGGGTTACGGGTTGGGCTTAGGTTTAGGGTTAAAGTTTATTGCTAGGATTAGGGATAGGGTTCAGGGTTAGCTTTAGGGGTTCTGGTTAGGGTTAGGTGTTAGGTTAGTGTCAGGGTTAGGTCTAGTCGTGAGTGTAAGGTTTAGGGTTAGCTTTAAGAGCTAGGGTTAGGTTTAATGGTTAGGATTAGGATTAGGGTTAAGAGTTAGCGTAAGGCTTAGGGGTTAGGGTCAAGGGTTAGGGTATTTGTTAGGCATAGCGTTGGGGTTAGAAGTAAGGTTTTCTGTTAGTGTTAGGGTTGTAGGTAGGGTTACGGTTAGGGTTAGCGGTTTAGAATTAGGGTTAGGAATTAGGTGTCACAGTGATGACTAGGAGATAGGGTTAGAATTATGGGATAGGGGTTGTTCTCAGGAAATGGGTTATGCATTAACGTTAGGATAAGAGGTTAAAGTTAGGCGCACGGTGAGGTTTACGTGTTAAGGGGAGAAATAGGAACAGGGTTGGGTGTTATGTTCAGGGTTAGGGTTATCTGTTAAAGGTATTGTTTACGCTTAGCGCACAGGCTCTGTCTGCATTAGGCGGGCGGGGGGAGTTTAAGGGGCTGGGATTGTACCCGGGAACCCACTCTATCATACTCTGGGTATGGGCCCGTGGGATTCATGCAGGACACAGTGGTAGAGCCTCCTTTCACTCAAGGCATGGGAGGATTGCAGGCTTTCTAAACTCTAAGAAAGCAAGAAGTCTGAGAATTAGATTTAGGGTTAGGATTATGGTTAGGGTTAAGGATGAAGTTTAGTGTTAGGGTGAGGGCTCAGGGTTAGGGATTAGGGTTAGGGTTAGGGTTAGGGTTAAAGGTTACTCTTAGGTTTAACGGTTACACTTTGGTTTAGGGTTGAGGTTTACGGTTAGGGTTAAGATGAGGGGTTAGGGTTTGGTAGAGGGTTAGGGTTAAGTGTTAGGTTTATGGTTGAAGATTAGGATTAGGGTTAGGATTAAAGGTTAGGGTGAGAGTTAACGCTTAGGGTTAAGGTTAAGAGTTAGGGTTAGTGTAAGTGTTAGTTTTAGGGTTAGAGTTACGTGTTATGGTTTGTGTTAGAGGTTAGGGTTAGGTTTACTGGTCACGGTTAGGGTTACGTTTAGGGGTTAGCATTAGGGTTAGGGTTAAGGGATAGGATTAGGGTTAAGTGTTGGGCTTAGGGTTAGGGTTTAGTGTTAGGGTTATCATTAAGGATTAGTGTTAGGGTCAGGGTTAAATGATTGGGTGCGGGTAATGGTTAGGGTCAGGGTTAAGGTTCAAGGATAGGGTTAGTGTTAAGGGATACGGGTAGGTTTACGGTTCAGGGTTAGAGTTAGCATTAGTTCTTAAGGTTAGAATTAAGCGGTAGGTTAGATTTAGGGTTAGATCTAGGCGTTAGGGTAAGGGCTAGAGTTAGGGTTAAGAGATAGGGTTGGGTTTAATGTTTAGGATTAGGGTTAGGGTTTGGGGTTAATGTAAGTGTTAGGGGTTAGGTTTAAGGATCAAAGGTTAGGGTTATTTTTAGCTGTAGTGTTAGGGTTAGGGATAAGGGATCCCATTAGCATTAAGGGTCTTCCTTACTGTAGGGATAAGGGTTAGGCTTAGAGTTAAAGTTTCAGGTTAGGGTCAGTGTTAAGATTTAGGGTGAGGGTTAACGGTTAGGGTAAAGGTTAAGCGTTAGGGTTAGGGATTAGTGATTAGGGTTTTTGGTTAGTGTTAGGGTTAGTGGTTAGGAGTTAGTGTTTTATGAAGGGGTATGGTTAGAATTAGGACTGGGGTTAGAGTTAGGGTGAGGTATAGGGGTTAGGTTTAGGGGTTAGTTTTAGGGTAAAAGGATAGGATTATGGTTACGGGCTGGGCTTAGGTTCGGGGTTAAAGTTTACTGCTAGGATTACGGATAGGGTTCAGGGTTAGCTTTAGGGGTTCTGGTTACGGTTAGGTGTTAAGTTAGTGTCAGGGTTAGGACTAGTCGTGAGGGTAAGGTTTGGGTTAGCTTTAAGAGCTAGAGTTAGGTTTAATGGTTAGGATTAGGATTAGGGTTAAGGGTTATGGTAAGGCTTAGGGGTTAGTGTGAAGGGTTAGGGTCAAGGGTTAGGGTTTTGTTAGGCATAGCGTTGGGGTTAGAAGTAAGGTTTACTGTCAGTGTTAGGGTTGTAGGTAGGGTTACGGTTAGGGTTAGCGGTTTAGAATTAGGGTTAGGGATTAGGTGTCACAGTGATGACTAGGAGATAGGGTTAGAATTATGGGATAGGGGTTGTTCTCAGGAAATGGGTTATGCATTAACGTTAGGATAAGAGGTTAAAGTTAGGCGCACGGTGAGGTTTACGTGTTAAGGAGAGAAATAGGAACAGGGTTGGGTGTTATGTTCACGGTTAGGGTTATCTGTTAAAGGTATTGTTTATGCTTAGCGCACGGGCCCTGTCTGCAATAGGCGGGCGGGGGGAGTTTAGGGGGCTGGGATTGTACCCGGGAACCCACTCTATCATACTCTGGGTATGGGCCCGTGGGTTTCATGCAGGACACAGTGGTAGAGCCTCCTTTCACGCATGGCATGGGAGGATTGCAGGCTTTCTAAACTCTAAGAAAGCAAGAAGTCTGAGAATCAGATTTAGGGTTAGGATTATGGTTAGGGTTAAGGATGAAGTTTAGTGTTAGGGTGAGGGCTTAGGGTTAGGGATTAGGGTTAGGGTTAAAGGTTACTCTTAGGTTTAACGTTTACACTTTGGTTTAGGTTTGAGGTTTACGGTTAGGGTTAAGATGAGGGGTTAGGGTTAGGTACAGGGTTAGGGTTAAGTGTTAGGTTTAGGGTTGAAGATTAGGATTAGGGTTAGGATTAAAGGTTAGCGTGAGAGTTAACGCTTAGTGTTAAGGTTAAGGGTTAGGGTTTATGGTTATGGTTAGGGTTAGGGTTAGTTTTAGGATTAGAGTTATGTGCTATGGTTTGTGTTAGAGGTTAGGGTTAGGTTTACTGGTGACGGTTAGGGTTACGTTCAGGGGTTAGCATTAGGGTTAGAGTTAGGGTTAGGGTTAAGGGATAGGATTAGGGTTAAGTGTTGGGCTTCGCGTTAGGGTTTAGTGTTAGGGTTATCATTAAGTATTAGGGGTAGGGTCAGGGTTAAATGCTTGGGTGCGGGTAATGGTTAGGGTCAGGGTTAAGGTTCACACATAGGGTTAGTGTTAAGGGTTACGGGTAGGTTTAGGGTTCAGGGTTAGAGTTAGCATTAGGGCTTAAGGTTAGGATTAGGCGGTAGGTTAGATTTAGGGTTAGATCTAGGCGTTAGGGTAAGGGCTAGCGTTAGGGTTAAGAGATAGGGTTAGGTTTAATGCTTAGGATTAGGGTTAGGGTTTGGGGTTAAAGTAAGTGTTAGGGGTTAGGTTTAAGGATCAAAGGTTAGGGTTATTTTTAGCTGTAGTGTTAGGGTTAGGGATAAGGGATCCCATTAGCATTAAGGGTCTTCCTTACTGTAGGGTTAAGGGTTAGGCTTAGAGTTAAAGGTTAAGGTTAGGGTCAGTGTTAAGACTTAGGGTGAGGGTTAACGGTTAGGGTAAAGGTTAAGTGTTATGGTTAGGGATTAGTGATTAGGGTTTTTGGTTAGTGTTAGGGTTAGCGGTTAGGAGTTAGTGTTTTATGAAGGGGTATGGTTAGAATTAGGATTGGGGTCAGAGTAAGGGTGAGGTGTAGGGGTTAAGTTTAGGGATTAGTTTTAGGGTAAAAGGATAGGATTAGGGTTACGGTTTGGGATTAGGTTTAGGGTTAAAGTTTACTGCTAGGGTTAGGGATAGGGTTCAGGCTTAGCTTTAGGGGTTCTGGTTAGGGTTAGGTGTTAGGTTAGTGTCAGGGTTAGGTCTAGTCGTGAGGGTAAGGTTTAGGGTTAGCTTTAAGAGCTAGGGTTAGGTTTAATGGTTAGGATTAGGCTTAGGGTTAAGGGTTAGGGTAAGGCTTAGGGGTTAGGGTGAAGGGTTAGGGTCAAGGGTTAGGGTTTTTGTTAGGCATAGCGTTGGGGTTAGAATTAAGGGTTACTGTCAGTGTTAGCTTTGTAGGTAGGGTTACGGTTAGGGTTAGCGGTTTGGAATTAGGGTTAGGGATTAGGTGTCACAGTGATGATTAGGAGATAGGGTTAGAATTATGGGATAGGGGTTGTTCTCAGGAAATGGGTTATGCATTAACGTTAGGATAAGTGGTTAAAGTTAGGCGCATGGTGAGGTTTACGTGTTAAGGGGAGAAATAGGAACAGGGTTGGGTGTTATATTCAGGGTTAGGGTTATCTGTTAAAGGTATTGTTTATGCTTAGCGCACGGGCCCTGTCTGCATTAGGCGGGCTGGGGGAGTTTAGAAGGCTGGGATTGTACCCGGGAACCCACTCTATCATACTCTGGGTATGGGCCCCTGGGTTTCATGCAGGACACATTGGTAGAGCCTCCTTTCACGCAAGGCATGGGAGGATTGCAGGCTTTCTAAACTCTAAGAAAGCAAGAAGTCTGAGAATTAGATTTAGGGGTAGGATTATGGTTAGGCTTAAGGATGAAGTTTAGTGTTAGGGTGAGGGCTTAGGGTTAGGGATTAAGGTTAGGGTTAAAGGTTACTCTTAGGTTTACCGGTTACACTTTGGTTTAGGGTTGTGATTTACGGTTAGGGTTAAGATGAGGGGTTAGGGTTTGGTACAGGGTTAGGGTTAAGTGTTAGGTTTAGGGTTGAAGATTAGGATTAGGGTTAGGATTAAAGGTTAGCGTGAGAGGTAACACTTAGGGTTAAGGTTAAGAGTTAGGGTTTAGGGTTAGGATTAGGGTTAGGGTTAGTTTTAGGGTTAGAGTTATGTGCTATGGTTTGTGTTAGAGGTTAGGTTTATGTTTACTGGTCACGGTTAGGGTTACGTTTAGGGGTTAGCATTAGGGTTAGGGTTAGGGTTAAGGGATAGGATTAGGGTTAAGTGTTGGGCTTAGGGTTAGGGTTTAGTGTTAGGGTTATCATTAAGTATTAGGGGTAGGGTCAGGGTTAAATGCTTGGGTGCGGGTAATGGTTAGGGTCAGGGTTAAGGTTCACGGATAGGGTTAGTGTTAAGGGTTACGGGTAGGTATAGGGTTCAGGGTTAGAGTTAGCAATAGGGCTTAAGGTTAGGATTAGGCGGTAGGTTAGATTTAGGGTTAGATCTAGGCGTTAGGGTAAGGGCTAGCGTTAGGGTTAAGAGATAGGGTTAGATTTAGTGCTTAGGATTAGGGTTAGGGTTTGGGGTTAAAGTAAGTGTTAGGGGTTAGGTTTAAGGATAAAAGGTTAGGGTTATTTTTAGCTGTACTGTTAGGGTTAGGGATAAGGGATCCCATTAGCATTAAGGGTCTTCCTTACTGTAGGGATAAGGGTTAGGCTTAGAGTTAAAGTTTCAGGTTAGGGTCAGTGTTAAGATTTAGGGTGAGGGTTAACGGTTAGGGTAAAGGTTAAGCGTTAGGGTTAGGGATTAGTGATTAGGGTTTTTGGTTAGTGTTAGGCTTAGCGGTTAGGAGTTAGTGTTTTATGAAGGGGTATGGTTAGAATTAGGATTGGGGTTAGAGTTAGGGTGAGGTATAGGGGTTAGGTTTAGGGGTTAGTTTTCGGGTAAAAGGATAGGATTAGGGTTACGGGTTGGGCTTAGGTTTAGGGTTAAAATTTACTGCTAGGGTTAGGGATAGGGTTCAGGCTAGGCTTTAGGGGTTCTGGTTAGGGTTAGGTGTTAGGTTAGTGTCAGGGTTAGGTCTAGTCGTGAGGGTAAGGTTTAGGGTTATCTTTAAGAGCTAGGGTTAGGTTTAATGGTTAGGATTAGGATTAGGGTAAGGCTTAGAGGTTAGGGTGAAGGGTTAGGGTCAAGGGTTAGGGTTTTTGTTAGGCATAGCGTTGGGGTTAGAAGTAAGGGTTACTGTCAGTGTTAGGGTTGTAGGTAGGGTTACGGTTAGGGATAGCGATTTAGAATAAGGGTTAGGGATTAGGTGTCACAGTGATGACTAGGAGAAAGGGTTAGAATTATGGGATAGGGGTTGTTCTCAGGAAATGGGTTATGCATTAACGTTAGGATAAGAGGTTAAAGCTAGGGGCACGGTGAGGTTTACGTGTTAAGGGGAGAAATAGGAACAGGGTTGGGTGTTATGTTCAGGGTTAGGGTTATCTGTTAAAGGTACTGTTTATGCTTAGCGCACGGGCCCTGTCTGCATTAGGCGGGCTGGGGAAGTTTAGGGGGCTGGGATTGTACCCGGGAACCCACTCGATCATACTCTGGGTATGGGCCCGTGGGTTTCATGCAGGACACAGTGGTAGAGCCGCCTTTCACGCAAGGCATGGGAGGATTGCAGGCTTTCTAAACTCTAAGAAAGCAATAAGTCTGAGTATTAGATTTAGGAGTAGGGTTATGGTTAGGCTTAAGAATGAAGTTTAGTGTTAGGGTGAGGGCTTAGGGTTAGGGATTAGGGTTAGGGTTAAAGGTTACTCTTAGGTTTAACGGTTACACTTTGGTTTAGGGTTGAGATTTACAGTTAGGGTTAAGATGAGGGGTTAGGGTTTAGTACAGGGTAAGGGTTAAGTATTAGGTTTAGGGTTGAAGATTAGGATTAGGGTTAGGATTAAAGGTTAGCGTGAGAGTTAACGCTTAGGGTTAAGGTTAACAGTTAGGGTTTAGGGTTAGGGTTAGGGTTAGGGTTAGTTTTAGGGTTAGAGTTATGTGCTATGGTTTGTGTTAGAGGTTAGGTTTAGGTTTACTGGTCACGGTTAGGGTTAAGTTTAGGGTTAGCATTAGGGTTAGGGTTAAGGGATAGGATTAGGGTTAAGTGTTGGGCTTAGGGTTAGGGTTTAGTGTTAGGGTTATCATTAAGGATTAGGGGTAGGGTCAGGGTTAAATTCTTGGGTGCGGGTAATGGTTAGGGTCAGGGTTAAGGTTCACGGATAGGGTTAGTGTTAAGGGTTACGGGTAGGTTTAGGGTTCAGGGTTAGAGTTAGCATTAGGGCTTAAGGTTAGGATTAGGCGGTAGGTTAGATTTAGGGTTAGATCTAGGCGTTAGGGTAAGGGATAGCGTTAGGGTTAAGAGATAGGGTTAGGTTTAGTGCTTAGGATTAGGGTTAGGGTGTGGGGTTAAAGTAAGTGTTAGGGGTTAGGTTTAAGGATCAAAGGTTAGGGTTATTTTTAGCTGTAGTGTTAGGGTTAGGGATAAGGGATCCCATTAGCATTAAGGGTCTTCCTTACTGTAGGGTTAAGGGTTAGGCTTAGAGTTAAAGTTTCAGGTTAGGGTCAGTGTTAAGATTTAGGGTGAGGGTTAACGGTTAGGGTAAAGGTTAAGCGTTAGGGTTAGGGATTAGTGATTAGGGTTTTTCGTTAGTGTTAGGCTTAGCGGTAAGGAGTTAGTGTTTTATGAAGGGGTATGGTTAGAATTAGGATTGGGGTTAGAGTTAGGGTGAGGTATAGGGGTTAGATTTAGGGATTAGTTTTAGGGTAAAAGGATAGGATTAGGGTTACGGTTTGGGCTTAGGTTTAGGGTTAAAATTTACTGCTAGGGTTAGGGATAGGGTTCAGGCTAGGCTTTACGGGTTCTGGTTAGGGTTAGGTGTTAGGTTAGTGTCAGGGTTAGGTCTAGACTAAGGGTAAGGTTTAGGGTTATCTATAAGAGCTAGGGTTAGGTTTAATGGTTAGGATTAGGCTTAGGGTTAAGGGTTAGGGTAAGGCTTAGGGGTTAGGGTGAAGGGTTAGGGTCAAGGTTTAGGGTTTTTGTTAGGCATAGCGTTGGGGTTAGAAGTAAGGTTTACTGTCAGTGTTAATGTTGTAGGTTGGGTTACAGTTAGGGTTAGCGGTTTAGAATTAGGGTTAGGGATTAGGTGTCACAGTGATGACTAGGAGATAGGGTTAGAATTGTGGGATAGGGGTTGTTCTCAGGAAATGGGTTATGCATTTACGTTAGGATAAGAGGTTAAAGTTAGGCGCACGGTGAGGTTTACGTGTTAAGGGGAGAAATAGGAACAGGGTTGGGTGTTATGTTAAGGGTTAGGGTTATCTGTTGAAGGTATTGTTTATGCTTAGCGCACGGGCCCTGTCTGCATTAGGCGGGCGGGGGGAGTTTAGGGGGCTGGGATTGTACCCGGGAACCCACTCTATGATACTCTGGGTATGGGCCCGTGGGTTTCATGCAGGACACAGTGGTAGAGCCTCCTTTCACGCATGGCATGGGAGGATTGCAGGCTTTCTAAACTCTAAGACAGCAAGAAGTCTGAGAATTAGATTTAGGGTTAGGATTCTGGTTAGGCTTAAGGATGAAGTTTAGTGTTAGCTGAGGGCTTAAGGTTAGGGATTAGGGTTAGGGTTAAAGGTTACTCTTAGGTTTAACGGTTACACTTTGGTTTCGGGTTGAGGTTTAGGGTTAGGGTTAAGATGAGGGGTTAGGGTTTGGTAGAGGGTTAGGTTTAAGTGTTAGGTTTAGGGTTGAAGATTAGGATTAGGGTTAGGATTAAAGGTTAGGGTGAGAGTTAACGCTTAGGGTTAAGGTTAAGAGTCAGGGTTTAGGGTTAGGATTAGGGTTAGGGTTAGTTTTAGGGTTAGAGTTATGTGCTATGGTTTGTGTTAGAGGTTAGGTTTAGGTTTACTGGTCACGGTTAGGGTTACGTTTAGGGGTTAGCATTAGGGTTAGGGTCAGGGTTAAGGGATAGGATTAGGGTTAAGTGTTGGGCTTAGGGTTAGGGTTTATGGTTAGGGTTATCATTAAGGATTAGTGTTAGGGTCAAGGTTAAATGCTTGGGTGCGTGTAATGGTTAGGGTCAGGGTTAAGGTTCACGGATAGGGTTAGTGTTAAGGGTTACGGGTAGGTTTAGGGTTCAGGGTTAGAGTTAGCATTAGGGCTTAAGGTTAGGATTAGGCGGTAGGTTAGAATTAGGGTTAGATCTAGGCGTTAGGGTAAGGGCTAGCGTTAGGGTTAAGAGATAGGGTTAGGTTTAATGCTTAGGATTAGGGTTAGGGTTTGGGGTTAAAGTAAGTGTTAGGGGTTAGGTTTAAGGATCAAAGGTTAGGGTTATTTTTAGCTGTAGTGTTAGGGTTAGGGATAAGGGATCCCATTAGCATTAAGGGTCTTCCTTACTGTAGGGTTAAGGGTTAGGCTTAGAGTTAAAGTTTCAGGTTAGGGTCAGTGTTAAGATTTAGGGTGAGGGTTAACGGTTAGGGTAAAGGTTAAGCGTTAGGGTTAGGGATTAGTGATTAGGGTTTTTGGCTAGTGTTAGGGTTATTGGTTAGGAGTTAGTGTTTTATGAAGGGGTATGGTTAGAATTAGGATTGGGGTTAGAGTTAGGGTGAGGTATAGGGGTTAGGTATAGGGGTTAGTTTTAGGGTAAAAGGATAGGATTAGTGTTACGGGTTGGGCTTAGGTTTAGGGTTAAAGTTTACTGCTAGGGTTAGGGATAGGGTTCAGGGTTAGCTTTAGGGGTTCTGGTTAGGGTTATGTGTTAGGTTAGTGTCAGGGTTAGGTCTAGTCGTGAGGGTAAGGTTTAGGGTTAGCTTTAAGAGCTTGGGTTAGGTTTAATGGTTAGGATTAGGATTAGGGTTAAGGATTAAGGTAAGGCTTAGGGGTTAGGGTGAAGGGTTAGGGTCAAGGGTTAGGGATTTTCTTAGGCATAGCGTTGGGGTTAGATGTAAGGGTTACTGTCAGTGTTAGGGTTGAAGGTAGGGTTACGGTTAGGGTTAGCGGTTTAGAATTAGGGTTAGCGATTAGGTGTCACAGTGATGACTAGGAGATAGGGTTAGAATTATGGGATAGGGGTTGTTCTCAGAAAATGGGTTATGCATTAACGTTAGGATAAGAAGTTAATGTTAGGCCTAGGTTGAGGTTTACGTGTTAAGGGGAGAAATAGGACCAGGGTTGGGTGTTATGTTCAGGGTTAGGGTTATCTCTTAAAGGTATTGTTTATGCTTAGCGCACGGGCCCTGTCTGCATTAGGCGGGTGGGGGGAGATTAGGGGGCTGGGATTGTACCTGGGAACCAACTCTATCATACTCTTGGTATGGGCCCGTGGGTTTCATGCAGGACACAGTGGTAGAGCCTCCGAGCCTCCTTTCACGCATGGCATGGGAGGATTGCAGGCTTTCTAAACTCTAAGAATGCAAGAAGTCTGAGAATTAGATTTAGGGTTAGGATTATGGTTAGGGTTAAGGTTGAAGTTTTGTGTTAGGGTGAGGGCTTAGGGTTAGAGATTAGGGTTAGGGTTAAAGGTTACTCTTAGGTTTAACGGTTACACTTTGGTTTCGGGTTGAGGTTTACGTTTATGGTTAAGATGAGGGGTTAGGGTTAGGTACAGGATTAGGGTTAAGTGTTAGGTTTAGGGTTGAAGATTAGGATTAGGGTTAGGATTAAAGGTTAGCGTGAGAGTTAACGCTTAGGGTTAAGGTTAAGAGTTAGGGTTTAGGGTTAGGGTTAGGGTTAGGGTTCGATTTAGGGTTAGAGTTATGTGCTATGGTTTGTGTTAGAGGTTAGGGTTAGGTTTACTGGTGACGGTTAGGGTTACGTTTAGGGGTTAGCATTAGGGTTACTGTTAGGGTTAGGGTTAAGGTATAGGATTAGGGTTAAGTGTTGGGCTTAGGGTTAGGGTTTAGTGTTAGGTTTATCATTAAGAATTAGGGGTATGGTCAGGGTTAAACGCTTGGGTGCGGGTAATGGTTAGGGTCAGGGTTAAGGTTCATGGATAGGGTTAGTGTTAAGGGTTATGGGTAGGTTTAGTGTTCAGGGTTAGAGTTAGCATTAGGGCTTAAGGTTAGGATTAGGCGGTAGGTTAGATTTAGGGTTAGATCTAGGTGTTAGGGTAAGGGCTAGCGTTAGGGTTAAGAGATAGGGTTAGGTTTAATGCTTAGGATTAGGGTTAGGGTTTGGGGTTAAAGTAAGTGTTAGGGGTTAGGTTTAAGGATCAAAGGTTAGGGTTATTTTTAGCTGTAGTGTTAGGGTTAGGGATAAGGGATCCCATTAGCATTAAGGGTCTTCCTTACTGTAGGGATAAGGGTTAGGCTTATAGTTAAAGGTTAAGGTTAGGGTCAGTGTTAAGATTTAGGGTGAGGGTTAACGGTTACGGTAAAGGTAAAGCGTTAGGGTTAGGGATTAGTGATTATGGTTTTTGGTTAGTGTTAGGGTTAGCGGTTAGGAGTTAGTGTTTTATGAAGGGGTATGGTTAGAATTAGGATTGGGGTTAGAGTTAGGGTGAGGTATAGGGGTTAGGTTTAGGGGTTAGTTTTAGGGTAAAAGGGTAGGATTAGGGTTACGGGTTGGGCTTAGGTTTAGGGTTAAAGTTTACTGCTAGGGTTAGGGATAGTGTTCAGGGTTAGCTTTAGGGGTTCTGGTTAGGGTTAGGTGTTAGGTTAGTGTCAGGGTTAGGTCTAGTCGTGAGGGTAAGGTTTAGGGTTAGCTTTAAGAGCTAGGGTTAGGTTTAATGGTTAGGATTAGGATTAGGGTTAAGGGTTAGGGTAAGGCTTACGGGTTAGGGTGAAGGGTTCGGGTCATGGGTTAGGGTTTGTGTTAGGCATACCGTTGGGGTTAGAATTAAGGGTTACTGTCAGTGTTAGGGTTGAAGGTAGGGTTTCGGTTAGGGTTAGCGGTTTAGAATTAGGGTTAGGGATTAGGTGTCACAGTGATGACTAGGAGATAGGGTTAGAATTATGGGATAGGGGTTGTTCACAGGAAACGGGATATGCATTAACGTTTGGATAATATTTTAAAGTTAGGCGCACGGTGAGGTTTACGTGTTAAGGGGAGAAATAGGAACAGGCTTGGGTGTTATGTTCAGGGTTAGGGTTATCTGTTAAAGGTATTGTTTATGGTTAGCGCACGGGCCCTGTCTGCATTAGGCGGGCGGGGGGAGTTTAGGGGGCTGGGATTGTACCCGGGAACCCACTCTATCATACTCTGGGTATGGGCCCGTGGGTTTCATGCAGGACACAGTGGTAGAGCCTCCTTTCACGCATGGCATGGGAGGATTGCAGGCTTTCTAAACTCTAAGAAAGCAAGAAGTCTGAGAATGAGATTTAGGGTTAGGATTATGGTTAGGGTGAAGGATCAAGTTTAGTGTTAGGGTGAGGGCTTAGGGTTAGGGATTAGGGTTAGGGTTAAAGGTTACTCTTAGGTTTAACGGTTACACTTTGGTTTCGGGTTGAGGTTTACGGTTAGGGTTAAGCTGAGGGGTTAGTGTTAGGTACAGGGTTAGGGTTAAGGGTTAGGTTTAGGGTTCAAGATTAGGATTAGGGTTAGGATTAAAGGTTAGCGTGAGAGTTAACGCTTAGGGTTAAGGTTAAGAGTTAGGGTTTAGGGTTAGGATTAGGGTTAGGGTTAGTTTGAGGGTTAGAGTTATGTGCTATGGTTTGTGTTAGAGGTTAGGGTTAGGTTTACTGGTCACGGTTAGGATTACCTTTAGGGGTTAGCATTAGGGTTAGGGTTAGGGTTAAGGGATAGGATTAGGGTTAAGTGTTGGGCTTAGGGTTAGGGTTTATGGTTAGGGTTATCCTTAAGGATTAGGGTTAGGGTAAAGGTTAAATGCTTGGGTGCGGGTAATGGTTAGGGTCATGGTTAAGGTTCACGGATAGGTTCACGGTTAGTGTTAAGGGTTACGGGTAGGTTTAGGGTTCAGGGTTAGAGTTAGCATTAGGGCTTAAGGTTAGGATTAGGCGGTAGGTTAGATTTAGGGTTAGATCTAGGCGTTAGGGTAAGGGCTATCGTTAGGGTTAAGAGATAGGGTTAGGTTTAGTGCTTAGGATTAGGGTTAGGTTTTGGGGTTAAAGTAAGTGTTAGGGGTTAGGTTTAAGGATCAAAGGTTAGGGTTATTTTTAGCTGTAGTGTTAGGGTTAGGGATAAGGGATCCCATTAGCATTAAGGGTCTTCCTTACTGTAGGGTTAAGGGTTAGGCTTAGAGTTAAAGTTTCAGGTTAGGGTCAGTGTTAAGATTTAGGGTGAGAGTTAACGGTTAGGGTAAAGGTTAAGCGTTAGGGTTAGGGATTAGTGATTAGGGTTTTTGGTTAGTGTTAGGGTTAGCGGTTAGGAGTTAGTGTTTTATGAAGGAGTATGGTTAGAATTAGGATTGGGGTTAGAGTTAGGGTGAGGTATAGGGGTTAGGTATAGGGGTTAGTTTTAGGGTAAAAGGATAGGATTAGGGTTACGGGTTGGGCTTAGGTTTAGGGTTAAAGTTTACTGCTAGGGTTAGGGATAGGGTTCAGGCTAGGCTTTAGGGGTTCTGGTTAGGGTTAGGTGTTAGGTTAGTGTCAGGGTTAGGTCTAGTCGTGAGGGTAAGGTTTAGGGTTAGCTTTAAGAGCTAGGGTTAGGTTTAATGGTTAGGATTAGGATTAGGGTAAGTCTTAGGGGTTAGGGTGAAGGGTTAGGGTCAAGAGTTAGGGTTTTTGTTAGGCATAGCGTTGGGGTTAGAAGTAAGGGTTACTGTCACTGTTAGGATTGAAGGTAGGGTTACGGTTAGGGTTAGCGGTTTAGAATTAGGGTTAGGGATTAGGTGTCACAGTGATGACTAGGAGATAGGGTTAGAATTATGGGATAGGGGTTGTTCTCAGGAAATGGGTTATGCATTAACGTTAGGATAAGAGGTTAAAGTTAGGCGCACGGTGAGGTTTATGTGTTAAGGGGAGAAATAGGAACAGGGTTGGGTGTTATGTTCAGGGTTAGGGTTATCTGTTAAAGGTATTGTTTATGCTTAGCGAAAGGGCCCTGTCTGCATTAGGCGGGCTGGGGGAGTTTAGTGGGCTGGGATTGTACCCGGGAACCCACTCGATCATACTCTGGGTATGGGCCCGTGGGTTTCATGCAGGACACAGTGGTAGAGCCTCCTTTCACGCAAGGCATGGGAGGATTGCAGTCTTTCTAAACTCTAAGAAAGCAAGAAGTCTGAGAATTAGATTTAGGGGTAGGATCATGGTTAGGCTTAAGGATGAAGTTTAGTGTTAGGGTGACGGCTTAGGGTTAGGGATTAGGGTTAGGGTTAAAGGTTACTCTTAGGTTTAACGGTTACACTTTGGTTTCGGGTTGAGGTTTATGGTTAGGGTTAAGATGAAGGGTTAGGGTTAGGTACAGGGTTAGGGTTAAGTGTTAGGTTTAGGGTTGAAGATTAGGATTAGGGTTAGGATTAAAGGTTAGCGTGAGAGGTAACGCTTAGGGTTAAGGTTAAGAGTTAGGGTTAAGGGTTAGGGTTAGGGTTAGGGTTCGTTTTAGGGTTAGAGTTATGTGCTATGGTTTGTGTTACAGGTTAGGGTTAGGTTTACTGGTGACGGTTAGGGTTACGTTTAGGGGTTCGCATGAGAGTTAGGGTTAGGGTTAAGGGATAGGATTAGGGTTAAGTGTTGGGCTTAGGGTTAGGGTTTAGTGTTAGGGTTATCATTAAGGATTAGGGTTAGGGTCAGGGTTAAATGCTTGGGTGCGGGTAATGGTTAGGGTCAGGGTTAAGATTCACGGATAGGGTTAGTGTTAAGGGTTACGGGTAGGTTTAGGGTTCAGGGTTAGAGTTAGCATTAGGGCTTAAGGTTAGGATTAGGCGGTAGGTTAGATTTAGGGTTAGATCTAGGCGTTAGGGTAAGGGCTAGCGTTAGGGTTAAGAGATAGGGTAAGGTTTAATGCTTAGGATTAGGGTTCGGGTTTGGGGATAAAGTAAGTGTTAGGGGTTAGGTTTAAGGATCAATGGTTAGGGTTATTTTTAGTTGCAGTGTTAGGGTTAGGTATAAGGGATCCCATTAGCCTTAAGGGTCTTCCTTACTGTAGGGTTAAGGGTTAGGCTTGGAGTTAAAGCTTAAGGTTAGGGTCAGTGTTAAGATTTAGGGTGAGGGTTAACGGTTAGGGTAAAAGTTAAGCGTTAGGGTTAGGGATTAGTGATTAGGGTTTTTGGTTAGTGTTAGGGTTAGCGGTTAGGAGTTAGTGTTTTATGAAGGGGTATGGTTAGAATTAGGATTGGGGTTAGAGTTAGGGTGAGGTATAGGGGTTAGGTTTAGGGGTTAGTTTTAGGATAAAAGGATAGGATTAGGGTTACGGGTTGGGCTTAGGTTTAGGGTTAAAGTTTAGTGCTAGGGTTAGGGATAGGGTTCAGGGTTAGCTTTAGGGGTTCTGGTTAGGGTTAGGTGTTAGGTTAGTGTCAGGGTTAGGTCTAGTCGTGAGGGTAAGGTTTAGGGTTAGCTTTAAGAGCTAGGGTTGGGTTTAATGGTTAGGATTAGGATTAGGGTTAAGGGTTAGGGTAAGGCTTAGGGGTTAGGGTCAAGGGTTAGGGTATTTGTTAGGCATAGCGTTGGGGTTAGAAGTAAGGGTTACTGTCAGTGTTAACTTTGTAGGTAGGGTTACGGTTAGGGTTAGCGGTTTAGAATTAGGGTTAGGGATTAGGTGTCACAGTGATGACTAGGAGATAGGGTTAGAATTATGGGATAGGGGTTGTTCTCAGGAAATGGGTTATGCATTAACGTTAGGATAAGAGGTTAAAGTTAGGCGCACGGTGAGGTTTACGTGTTAAGGGGAGAAATAGGAACAGGGTTGGGTGTTATGTTCAGGGTTAGGGTTATCTGTTAAAGGTATTGTTTATGCCTAACGCACGGGCCCTGTCTGCATTAGGCAGGCGGGGGGAGTTTAGGGGGCTGGGATTGTACCCGGGAACCCACTCTATCATACTCTGGGTATGGGCCCGTGGTTTTCATGCAGGACACAGTGGTAAAGCCTCCTTTCACGCATGGCATGGGAGGATTGCAGGCTTTCTAAACTCTAAGAAAGCAAGAAGTCTGAGAATTAGATTTAGGGTTAGGATTCTGGTTAGGGTTAAGGATGAAGTTTAGTGTTAGGGTGAGGGCTTAGGGTTAGGGATTGGGGTTAGGGTTAAAGGTTACTCTTAGGTTTAACGGTTACACTTTGGTTTAGGGTTGAGGTTTACGGTTAGGGTTAAGATGAGGGGTTAGGGTTTGGTACAGGGTTAGGGTTAAGTGTTAGGTTTAGGGTTGAAGATTAGGATTAGGGTTAGGATTAAAGGTTAGCGTGAGAGTTAACGCTTAGGGTTAAGGTTAAGTGTTAGGATTTAGGGTTAGGGTTAGGGTTAGGGTTAGTTTTAGGGTTAGAGTTATGTGCTATGGTTTGTGTTCGAGGTTAGGGTTAGGTTTACTGGTGACGGTTAGGGTTACGTTTAGCGGTTAGCGTTAGGGTTAGGGTTAAGGGATAGGATTAGGGTTAAGTGTTGGGCTTAGGGTTAGGGTTTAGTGTTAGGGTTATCATTAAGGATTAGGGTTAGGGTCAGGGTTAAATGCTTGGGTGCGGGTAATGGTTAGGGTCAGGGTTAAGGTTCACCGATAGGGTTAGTGTAAGGGTTACGGGTAGGTTTAGGGTTCAGGGTTAGAGTTAGCATTAGGGCTTAAGCTTAGGATTAGGCGGTAGGTTAGATTTAGGGTTAGATCTAGGCGTTAGGGTAAGGGCTAGCGTTAGGGTTAAGAGATAGGGTTAGGTTTAATGCTTAGGATTAGGGTTAGGGTTTGGGGTTAAAGTAAGTGTTAGGGGTTAGGTTTAAGGATCAAAGGTTAGGGTTATTTTTAGCTGTAGTGTTAGTGTTAGGGATAAGGGATCCCATTAGCATTAAGGGTCTTCCTTACTGTAG
The DNA here is from genome assembly GCF_041146395.1 of Eulemur rufifrons. NCBI lineage: Eukaryota > Metazoa > Chordata > Mammalia > Primates > Lemuridae > Eulemur > Eulemur rufifrons. The sequence continues at coordinate 3,070,671 of NW_027182818.1, forward strand.
GGTTAAGGGTTAGGCTTAGAGTTAAAGGTTAAAGTTAGGGTCAGTGTTAAGATTTAGGGTGAGGGTTAACGGTGAGGGTAAAGGTTAAGCGATAGAGTTAGGGATTAGTGATTAGGGTTTTTGGTTAGTGTTAGGGTTAGCGGTTAGGAGTTAGTGTTTTATGAAGGAGTATGGTGAGAATTAGGATTGGGGTTAGAGTTAGGGTGAGGTATAGGGTTTAGGTTTAGGGGTTAGATTTAGGGGTTAGTTTTAGGGTAAAAGGATAGGATTAGGGTTACGGGTTGGGCTTAGGTTTAGGGTTAAAGTTTATTGCTAGGATTAGGGATAGGGTTCAGGGTTAGCTTTAGGGGTTCTGGTAAGGGTTAGGTGTTAGGTTAGTGTCAGGGTTAGGTCTAGTCGTGAGTGTAAGGTTTAGGGTTAGCTTTAAGAGCTAGGGTTAGGTTTAATGGTTAGGATTAGGATTAGGGTTAAGAGTTAGCGTAAGGCTTAGGGGTTAGGGTCAAGGGTTAGGGTATTTGTTAGGCATAGCGTTGGGGTTACAAGTAAGGGTTAATGTCAGTGTTAGGGTTGTAGGTAGGGTTACGGTTAGGGTTAGCGGTTTAGAATTAGGGTGAGGGATTAGGTGTCACAGTGATGACTAGGAGATAGGGTTAGAATTATGGGATAGGGGTTGTTCTCAGGAAATGGGTTATGCATTAACGTTAGGATAAGAGGTTAAAGTTAGGGGCACGGTGAGGTTTACGTGTTAAGGGGAGAAATAGGAACAGGGTTGGGTGTTATGTTCAGGGTTAGGGTTATCTGTTAAAGGTATTGTTTAGGCTTAGCGCACAGGCTCTGTCTGCATTAGGCGGGCGGGGGGAGTTTAGGGGGCTGGAATTGTACCCGGGAACCCACTCTATCATACTCTGGGTATGGGCCCGTGGGATTCATGCAGGACACAGTGGTAGAGCCTCCTTTCACGCAAGGCATGGGAGGATTGCAGGCTTTCTAAACTCTAAGAAAGCAAGAAGTCTGAGAATTAGATTTAGGGTTAGGATTATGGTTAGGCTTAAGGATGAAGTTTAGTGTTAGGGTGAGGGCTTAGGGTTAGGGATTAAGGTTAGGGTTAAAGGTTACTCTTAGGTTTAACGGTTACACTTTGGTTTAGGGTTGAGATTTACGGTTAGGGTTAAGATGAGGGGTTAGGGTTTGGTACAGGGTTAGGGTTAAGTGTTAGGTTTAGGGTTGAAGATTAGGATTAGGGTTAGGATTAAAGGTTAGCGTGAGAGTTAACGCTTAGGTTTAAGGTTAAGAGTTAGTGTTTAGGGTTAGGGTTAGGGTTAGGGTTAGTTTAGGGTTAGAGTTAAGTGCTATGGTTTGTGTTAGAGGTTAGGTTTAGGTTTACTGGTCATGGTTAGGGTTAAGTTTAGGGTTAGCATTAGGGTTAGTGTTAAGGGATAGGATTAGGGTTAAGTGTTGGGCTTAGGGTTAGGGTTTAGTGTTAGGGTTATCATTAAGTATTAGGGGTAGGGTCAGGGTTAAATGCTTGGGTGTGGGTAATGGTTAGGGTCAGGGTTAAGGTTCACGGATAGGGTTAGTGTTAAGGGTTACGGGTAGGTATAGGGTTCAGGGTTAGAGTTAGCAATAGGGCTTAAGGTTAGGATTAGGCGGTAGGTTATATTTAGGGTTAGATCTAGGCGTTAGGGTAAGGGCTAGCGTTAGGGTTAAGAGATAGGGTTAGATTTAGTGCTTAGGATTAGGGTTAGGGTTTGGGGTTAAAGTAAGTGTTAGGGGTTAGGTTTAAGGATAAAAGGTTAGGGTTATTTTTAGCTGTACTGTTAGGGTTAGGGATAAGGGATCCCATTAGCATTAAGGGTCTTCCTTACTGTAGGGATAAGGGTTAGGCTTAGAGTTAAAGTTTCAGGTTAGGGTCAGTGTTAAGATTTAGGGTGAGGGTTAACGGTTAGGGTAAAGGTTAAGCGTTAGGGTTAGGGATTAGTGATTAGGGTTTTTGGTTAGTGTTAGGGTTAGCGGTTAGGAGTTAGTGTTTTATGAAGGGGTATGGTTAGAATTAGGATTGGGGTTAGAGTTAGGGTGAGGTATAGGGGTTAGGTTTAGGGGTTAGTTTTAGGGTAAAAGGATAGGATTAGGGTTACGGGTTGGGCTTAGGTTTAGGGTTAAAATTTACTGCTAGGGTTAGGGATAGGTTTCAGGCTAGGCTTTAGGGGTTCTGGTTAGGGTTAGGTGTTAGGTTAGTGTCAGGGTTAGGTCTAGTCGTGAGGGTAAAGGTTTAGGGTTATCTTTAAGAGCTAGGGTTAGGTTTAATGGTTAGGATTAGGATTAGGGTAAGGCTTAGAGGTTAGGGTGAAGGGTTAGGGTCAAGGGTTAGGGTTTTTGTTAGGCATAGCGTTGGGGTTAGAAGTAAGGGTTACTGTCAGTGTTAGGGTTGTAGGTAGGGTTACGGTTAGGCTTAGCGGTTTAGAATTAGGGTTAGGGATTAGGTGTCACAGTGATGACTAGGAGATAGGGTTAGAATTATGGGATAGGGGTTGTTCTCAGGAAATGGGTTATGCATTAACGGTAGGATAAGAGGTTAAAGTTAGGCGCACGGTGAGGTTTACGTGTTAAGGGGAGAAATAGGAACAGGGTTGGGTGTTATGTTCAGGGTTAGGGTTATCTGTTCAAGGTATTGTTTATGCTTAGCGCACGGGCCCTGTCTGCATTAGGCGGGCTGGGGGAGTTTAGGGGGCTGGGATTGTACCCGGGAACCCACTCTATGATACTCTGGGTATGGGCCCGTGGGTTTCATGCAGGACACAGTGGTAGAGCCTCATTTCACGCATGGCATGGGAGGATTGCAGGCTTTCTAAACTCTAAGACAGCAAGAAGTCTGAGAATTAGATTTAGGGTTAGGATTCTGGTTAGGCTTAAGGATGAAGTTTAGTGTTAGGGTGAGGGCTTAAGGTTAGGGATTAGGGTTAGGGTTAAAGGTTACTCTTAGGTTTAACGGTTACACTTTGGTTTCGGGTTGAGGTTTACGGTTAGGGTTAAGATGAGGGGTTAGGGTTTGGTAGAGGGTTAGGGTTAAGTGTTAGGTTTAGGGTTGAAGATTAGGATTAGGGTTAGGATTAAAGGTTAGCGTGAGAGGTAACACTTAGGGTTAAGGTTAAGAGTTAGGGTTTAGGGTTAGGATTAGGGTTAGGGTTAGTTTTAGGGTTAGAGTTATGTGCTATGGTTTGTGTTAGAGGTTAGGTTTATGTTTACTGGTCACGGTTAGGGTTACGTTTAGGGGTTAGCATTAGGGTTAGGGTTAGGGTTAAGGGATAGGATTAGGGTTAAGTGTTGGGCTTAGGGTTAGGGTTTATGGTTAGGGTTATCATTAAGGATTAGGGTTAGGGTCAAGGTTAAATGCTTGGGTGCGTGTAATGGTTAGGGTCAGGGTTAAGGTTCACGGATAGGGTTAGTGTTAAGGGTTACGGGTAGGTTTAGGGTTCAGGGTTAGAGTTAGCATTAGGGCTTAAGGTTAGGATTAGGCGGTAGGTTAGAATTAGGGTTAGATCTAGGCGTTAGGGTAAGGGCAAGCGTTAGGGTTAAGAGATAGGGTTAGGTTTAATGCTTAGGATTAGGGTTAGGGTTTGGGGTTAAAGTAAGTGTTAGGGGTTAGGTTTAAGGATCAAAGGTTAGGGTTATTTTTAGCTGAAGTGTTAGGGTTAGGGATAAGGGATCCCATTAGCATTAAGGGTCTTCCTTACTGTAGGGTTAAGGGTTAGGCTTAGAGTTAAAGTTTCAGGTTAGGGTCAGTGTTAAGATTTAGGGTGAGGGTTAACGGTTAGGGTAAAGGTTAAGCGTTAGGGTTAGGGATTAGTGATTAGGGTTTTTGGCTAGTGTTAGGGTTATTGGTTAGGAGTTAATGTTTTATGAAGGGGTATGGTTAGAATTAGGATTGGGGTTAGAGTTAGGGTGAGGTATAGGGGTTAGGTATAGGGGTCAGTTTTAGGGTAAAAGGATAGGATTAGTGTTACGTGTTGGGCTTAGGTTTAGGGTTAAAGTTTACTGCTAGGGTTAGGGATAGGGTTCAGGGTTAGCTTTAGGGGTTCTGGTTAGGGTTATGTGTTAGGTTAGTGTCAGGGTTAGGTCTAGTCGTGAGGGTAAGGTTTAGGGTTAGCTTTAAGAGCTTGGGTTAGGTTTAATGGTTAGGATTAGGATTAGGGTTAAGGATTAAGGTAAGGCTTAGGGGTTAGGGTGAAGGGTTAGGGTCAAGGGTTAGGGATTTTCTTAGGCATAGCGTTGGGGTTAGATGTAAGGGTTACTGTCAGTGTTAGGGTTGAAGGTAGGGTTACGGTTAGGGTTAGCGGTTTAGAATTAGGGTTAGCGATTAGGTGTCACAGTGATGACTAGGAGATAGGGTTAGAATTATGGGATAGGGGTTGTTCTCAGAAAATGGGTTATGCATTAACGTTAGGATAAGAAGTTAATGTTAGGCCTAGGTTGAGGTTTACGTGTTAAGGGGAGAAATAGGACCAGGGTTGGGTGTTATGTTCAGGGTTAGGGTTATCTGTTAAAAGTATTGTTTATGCTTAGCGCACGGACCCTGTCTGCATTAGGCGGGTGGGGGGAGATTAGGGGGCTGGGATTGTACCTGGGAACCAACTCTATCATACTCTGGGTATGGGCCCGTGGGTTTCATGCAGGACACAGTGGTAGAGCCTCCTTTCACGCATGGCATGGGAGGATTGCAGGCTTTCTAAACTCTAAGAATGCAAGAAGTCTGAGAATTAGATTTAGGGTTAGGATTATGGTTAGGGTTAAGGTTGAAGTTTAGTGTTAGGGTGAGGGCTTAGGGTTAGAGATTAGGGTTAGGGTTAAAGGTTACTCTTAGGTTTAACGGTTACACTTTGGTTTCGGGTTGAGGTTTACGTTTAGGGTTAAGATGAGGGGTTAGGGTTAGGTACAGGATTAGGGTTAAGTGTTAGGTTTAGGGTTGAAGATTAGGGTTAGGGTTAGGATTAAAGGTTAGCGTGAGAGTTAACGCTTAGGGTTAAGGTTAAGAGTTAGGGTTTAGGGTTAGGGTTAGGGTTAGGGTTCGATTTAGGGTTAGAGTTATGTGCTATGGTTTGTGTTAGAGGTTAGGGTTAGGTTTACTGGTGACGGTTAGGGTTACGTTTAGGGGTTAGCATTAGGGTTACTGTTAGGGTTAGGGTTAAGGGATAGGATTAGGGTTAAGTGTTGGTCTTAGGGTTAGGGTTTAGTTTTAGGGTTATCATTAAGGATTAGGGGTAGGGTCAGGGTTATATGCTTGGGTGCGGGTAATGGTTAGGGTCAGGGTTAAGGTTCATGGATAGGGTTAGTGTTAAGGGTTATGGGTAGGTTTAGTGTTCAGGGTTAGAGTTAGCATTAGGGCTTAAGGTTAGGATTAGGCGGTAGGTTAGATTTAGGGTTAGATCTAGGTGTTAGGGTAAGGGCTAGCGTTAGGGTTAAGAGATAGGGTTAGGTTTAATGCTTAGGATTAGGGTTAGGGTTTGGGGTTAAAGTAAGTGTTAGGGGTTAGGTTTAAGGATCAAAGGTTAGGGTTATTTTTAGCTGTAGTGTTAGGGTTAGGGATAAGGGATCCCATTAGCATTAAGGGTCTTCCTTACTGTAGGGATAAGGGTTAGGCTTATAGTTAAAGGTTAAGGTTAGGGTCAGTGTTAAGATTTAGGGTGAGGGTTAACGGTTACGGTAAAGGTTAAGCGTTAGGGTTAGGGATTATGATTAGGGTTTTTGGTTAGTGTTAGGGTTAGCGGTTAGGAGTTAGTGTTTTATGAAGGGGTATGGTTAGAATTAGGATTGGGGTTAGAGTTAGGGTGAGGTATAGGGGTTAGGTTTAGGAGTTAGTTTTAAGGTAAAAGGGTAGGATTAGGGTTACGGGTTGGGCTTAGGTTTAGGGTTAAAGTTTACTGCTAGGGTTAGGGATAGTGTTCAGGGTTAGCTTTAGGGGTTCTGGTTAGGGTTAGGTGTTAGGTTAGTGTCAGGGTTAGGTCTAGTCGTGAGGGTAAGGTTTAGGGTTAGTTTTAAGAGCTAGGGTTAGGTTTAATGGTTAGGATTAGGATTAGGGTTAAGGGTTAGGGTAAGGCTTACGGGTTAGGGTGAAGGGTTCGGGTCATGGGTTAGGGTTTGTGTTAGGCATACCGTTGGGGTTAGAATTAAGGGTTACTGTCAGTGTTAGGGTTGAAGGTAGGGTTTCGGTTAGGGTTAGCGGTTTAGAATTAGGGTTAGGGATTAGGTGTCACAGTGATGATTAGGAGATAGGGTTAGAATTATGGGATAGGGGTTGTTCTCAGGAAATGGGTTATGCATTAACGTTAGGATAAGAGGTTAAAGTTAGGCGCACGGTGAGGTTTACTTGTTAAGGGGAGAAATAGGAACAGGGTTGGGTGTTATGTTCAGGGTTAGGGTTATCTGTTAAAGGTATTGTTTATGCTTAGCGCACGGGCCCTGTCTGCATTAGGCGGGCTGGGGGAGTTTAGGAGGCTGGGATTGTACCCGGGAACCCACTCGATCATACTCTGGGTATGGGCCCGTGGGTTTCATGCAGGACACATTGGTAGAGCCTCCTTTCACGCAAGGCATGGGAGGATTGCAGACTTTCTAAACTCTAAGAAAGCAAGAAGTCTGAGAATTAGATTTAGGGTTAGGATTATGGTTAGGCTTAAGGATGAAGTTTAGTGTTAGGGTGAGGGCTTAGGGTTAGGGATTAGGGTTAGGGTTAAAGGTTACTCTTAGGTTTAACGGTTACACTTTGGTTTAGGGTTGAGGTTTACGGTTAGGGTTAAGATGAGGGGTTAGGGTTTCGTACAGGGTTAGGGTTAAGTGTTAGGTTTAGGGTTGAACATTAGGATTAGGGTTAGGATTAAAGGTTAGCGTGAGAGTTAACGCTTAGGGTTAAGGTTAAGAGTTAGGGTTTTGGGTTAGGTTTAGTGTTAGGGTTAGTTTTAGGGTTAGAGTTATGTGCTATGGTTTGTGTTAGAGGTTAGGGTTAGGTTTACTGGTCACGGTTACGGTTAAGTTTAGGGTTAGCATTAGGGTTAGGGTTAAGGGATAGGATTAGGGTTAAGTGTTGGGCTTAGGGTTAGGGTTTAGTGTTAGGGTTATCATTAAGTATTAGGGTTAGGGTCAGGGTTAAATGCTTGGGTGCGGGTAATGGTTAGGGTCAGGGTTAAGGTTCACGGATAGGGTTAATGTTAAGGGTTACGGGTAGGTTTAGGGTTCAGGGTTAGAGTTAGCATTAGGGCTTAAGGTTAGGATTAGGCGGTAGGTTAGATTTAGGGTTAGATCTAGGCGTTAGGGTAAGGGCTAGCGTTAGGGTTAAGAGATAGGGTTAGGTTTAGTGCTTAGGATTAAGGTTAGGGTTTGGGGTTAAAGAAAGTGTTAGGGGTTCGGTTTAAGGATCAAAGGTTAGGGTTATTGTTATCTGTAGTGTTAGGGTTAGGGATAAGGGATCCCATTAGCATTAAGGGTCTTCCTTACTGTAGGGTTAAGGGTTAGGCTTAGAGTTAAAGTTTCAGGTTAGGGTCAGTGTTAAGATTTAGGGTGAGGGTTAACGGTTAGGGTAAAGGTTAAGCGTTAGGGTTAGGGATTAGTGATTAGGGTTTTTGGTTAGTGTTAGGGTTAGCGGTTAGGAGTTAGTGTTTTATGAAGGGGCATGGTTAGAATTAGGATTGGGGTTAGAGTTAGGGTGAGGTATAGGGGTTAGGTTTAGGAGTTAGATTTAGGGTAAAAGGATAGGATTAGGGTTACGGGTTGGGCTTAGGTTTAGGGTTAAAGTTTACTGCTAGGGTTAGTGATAGGGTTCAGACTAGGCTTTAGGTGTTCTGGTTAGGGTTAGGTGTTAGGTTAGTGTCAGGGTTAGGTCTAGTCGTGAGGGTAAGGTTTAGGGTTATCTTTAAGAGCTAGGGTTAGGTTTAATGGTCAGGATTAGGATTAGGTTTAAGGGTTAGAGTAAGGGTTAGGGGTTAGGGTGAAGGGTTAGGGTCAAGGGTTAGGGTTTTTGTTAGGCATAGCGTTGGGGTTAGAAGTAAGGGTTACTGTCAGTGTTAGGGTTGTAGGTAGGGTTACGATTAGGTTTAGCGGTTTAGAATTAGGGTTAGGGATTAGGTGTCACAGTGATGACTAGGATATAGCGTTAGAATTATGGGATAGGGGTTGTTCTCAGGAAATGGGTTATGCATTAACGTTAGGATAAGAGGTTAAAGTTAGGCGCATGGTGAGGTTTACGTGTTAAGGGGAGAAATAGGAACAGGGTTGGGTGTTATGTTCAGGGTTAGGGTTATCTGTTAAAGGTATTGTTTATGCTTAGCGCACGGGCCCTGTCTGCATTAGGCGGGCGGGGGGAGTTTAGAGGGCTGGGATTTTACCCGGGAACCCACTCTATCATACTCTGGGTATGGGCCCGTGGGTTTCATGCAGGACACATTGGTAGAGCCTCCTTTCACGCATGGCATGGGAGGATTGCAGGCTTTCTAAACTCTAAGAAAGCAAGAAGTCTGAGAATGAGATTTAGGGTTAGGATTATGGTTAGGGTTAAGGATGAAGTTTAGTGTTAGGGTGAGGGCTTAGGGTTAGGGATTAGGGTTAGGGTTAAAGGTTACTCTTAGGTTTAACGGTTACACTTTGGTTTCGTGTTGAGGTTTAGGGTTAGGGTTAAGATGAGGGGTTAGTGTTAGGTACAGGGTTAGGGTTAAGTTTTAGGTTTAGGGTTGAAGATTAGGATTAGGGTTAGGATTAAAGGTTAGCGTGAGAGTTAACGCATAGGGTAAAGGTTAAGAGTTAGGGTTTAGGGTTAGGGTTACGATTAGGGTTAGGGTTAGTTTTAGGGTTAGAGTTATGTGCTATGGTTTGTGTTAGAGGTTAGGTTTAGGTTTACTGGTCACGGTTAGGGTTACGTTTAGGGGTTAGCATTAGGGTTAGGTTTAGGGTTAAGGGATAGGATTAGGGTTAAGTGTTGGGCTTAGGGTTAGGGTTTATGGTTAGGGTTATCGTTAAGGATTAGGGGTAGGGTCAAGGTTAAATGCTTGGGTGCGGGTAATGGTTAGGGTCAGGGTTAAGGTTCACGGATAGGGTTAGTGTTAAGGGTTACGGGTAGGTTTGGGGTTCAGGGTTAGAGTTAGCATTAGGGCTTAAGGTTAGGATTAGGCGGTAGGTTAGATTTAGGGTTAGTTCTAGGCGTTAGGGTAAGGGCTAGCGTTAGGGTTAAGAGATAGGGTTAGGTTTAATGCTTAGGATTAGGGTTAGGGTTTGGGGTTAAAGTAAGTGTTAGGGGTTAGGTTTAAGGATCAAAGGTTAGGGTTATTTTTAGCTGTAGTGTTAGGGTTAGGGATAAGGGATCCCATTAGCATTAAGGGTCTTCCTTACTGTAGGGTTAAGGGTTAGGCTTAGAGTTAAAGGTTCAGGTTAGGGTCAGTGTTAAGATTTAGGGTGAGGGTTAACGGTTAGGGTAAAGGTTATGCGTTAGGGTTAGGGATTAGTGATTAGGGCTTTTGGTTAGTGTTAGAGTTAGCGGTTAGGAGTTAGTGTTTTATGAAGGGGTATGGTTAGAATTAGGATTGGGGTTAGAGTTAGGGTGAGGTATAGGGGTTAGGTTTAGGGGTTAGTTTTAGGGTAAAAGGATAGGATTAGGGTTACGGGTTGGGCTTAGGTTTAGGGTTAAAGTTTACTGCTAGGGTTAGGGATAGGGTTCAGGGTTAGCTTTAGGGGTTCTGGTTAGGGTTAGGTGTTAGGTTAGTGTCAGGGTTAGGTCTAGTCGTGAGGGTAAGGTTTAGGCTTAGCTTTAAGAGCTAGGGTTAGGTTTAATGGTTAGGATTAGGATTAGGGTTAAGGGTTAGCGTAAGGCTTAGGGGTTTGGGTGAAGGGTTAGGGTTTTTGTTAGGCATAGCGTTGGGGTTAGAAGTAAGGGTTACTGTCAGTGTTAGGGTTGTAGGTAGGGTTCCGGTTAGGGTTAGCGGTTTAGAATTAGGGTTAGGGATTAGGTGTTCCAGTGATGACTAGGAGATAGGGTTAGAATTATGGGATAGGGGTTGTTCTCAGAAAATGGGTTATGCATTAACGTTAGGATAAGAGGTTAAAGTTAGGCGCACGGTGAGGTTTACGTGTTAAGGGGAGAAATAGGAACGGGGTTGGGTGTTATGTTCAGGGTTAGGGTTATCTGTTAAAGGTATTGTTTATGCTTAGAGCACGGGCCATGTCTGCATTGGGCGGGCGGGGGGAGTTTAGGGGGCTGGGATTGTACCCGGGAACCCACTCTATCATACTCTGGGTATGGGCCCGTGGGTTTCATGCAGGACACAGTGGTAGAGCCTCCTTTCACGCATGGCATGGGAGGATTGCAGGCTTTCTAAACTCTAAGAAAGCAAGAAGTCTGAGAATTAGATTTAGGGTTAGGAGTATGGTTAGGGTTAAGGATGAAGTTTAGTGTTAGGGTGAGGGCTTAAGGTTAGGGATTAGGGTTAGGGTTAAAGGTTACTCTTAGGTTTAACGGTTACAGTTCGGTTTAGGGTTGAGGTTTACGGTTAGGGTTAAGATGAGGGGTTAGGGTTTGGTAGACGTTTAGGGTTAAGTGTTAGGTTTAGGGTTGAAGATTAGGATTAGGGTTAGGATTAAAGGTTAGGGTGATAGTTAACGCTCAGGGTTTACTGTTAGGATTAGGGTTAGTTTTAGGGTTAGAATTATGTGCTATGGTTTGTGTTAGAGGTTAGGGTTAGGTTTACCGTTCACGGTTAGGGTTACGTTTAGGGTTTAGCATTAGAGTTAAGGTTAGGGTTAAGGGATAGGATTAGGGTTAAGTGTTAGCTTTAGGGTTGAAGATTAGGATTAGGGTTAGGATTAAAGGTTAGCATGAGATATAACGCTTAGGGATAAGGTTTAGAGTTAGGGTTTACTGTTAGGTTTAGGGTTAGTTTTAGGGTTAGAGTTATGTGCTATGGTTTGTGATAGAGGTTAGGGTTAGGTTTACTGTTCACGGTTAGGGTTACGTTTAAGGTTTAGCATTAGGGTTAGGGATTAGTTTTAGGGTAAGGGTTTAGAGTTAGTGTTGGGCTTTAGGCTCGGGGCTTCGGTTCAGGGTCAGGGGTTAGGGTCGGTGGTACGGCCTAGCTTTAGCAGTGAGTTAAAGGGCACAACACCTGGTTAATCTAAGGTGAGACGGGTGCGGTCGAAGTCATCACGAAAGCACAACATCATTCCCTGGGCCTTGGGAGAGGACCTACATGCAGGACTCAGTCGGAGCCTCATCTCACACATGGCATGGCTGTATTGTAGGCTTCCTTCACTCTGGGAATGGAAGTAGTGTGAGAATTAGGGTTGGGGTTGGGGTTAGGGATTTCGAGTTAGGGGTTAGGTTTCGAGTCAGGGTTAGGTGCTAGGGATTAGTGGTTAGGGTTAGAGTTAGTGTTAGGGGTTAGGTGTTAAGTCTGGGTTAGGGGGCCAGGGTAAGGTTTAGGGTTGGAGTTAGCGTTAGGGTTAGGGGTTAGGGTTAAGGGAGAGGGTTAGGTATCAGGGTGAGGGTTAGAGGGTTAACAGTTGGGGTTAAGCTTAGGGGTTAGGGATAGTGTTAGAGTTAAGGGTTAAAAGTATGGTTCAGGTTTATGTTTAGCATTAGGGGTTGGGGTTAGTGTTAACTGTAGGTCAGTGTTGGGGTTAGATCTCTAGGCATTAGGGTAAAGGTTAGGGTTAGGCTTAAGTGTTAGGGTTATGTTTAATGGTTAGGATTGGGAATAGGGTTAAGGGTTAGGGTTAAGGTTAGGGGTTATGACTAAGGATCAACCGTTAGGGTTACTTTTAGGCGTAGGTTTAGGGTAAGAGGTTAGGGTTAGTGTTAGTGTTGTTGGTCGGGTTAAGGTTAGGGTTGGCATTTCAGAATTAGGGATTAGGTGTTACGGTTATGGCTAGGAGTTAGGGTTAGAATGACGGTATAGGGCTTGTTCTCAGGGTGTCATGCATTAACGTTAAGATATCGGGTTAAAGTTAGGGTTACGGTGAGGTTTACCTGTTAAGGTGAGCAGTAGGATCAGGGTTATGTGTTATGTTCTGGGTTAGGCTTATGGTTGAATGGTAGGGTTTACGCTTAGGGCACGGGCCCTGTATGCCCTAGGAGGCAAAGTTAGGTGTCTGTGATGGTCGCTGGGAACCCACTCTATCGTACGCAGTGTATGGGCCTCTGGGTTTTAGGCAGGACACTGGCAGAGCGTCCTTTCACGCATGGCATGGGAGGATTGCAGGCTTTCTAAACTCTAAGAAAGCAAGAAGTCTGAGAATTAGATTTAGGGTTAGTATTATGGTTAGGGTTAAGGATGAAGTTTAGTGTTAGGGTGAGGGCTTAGGGTTAGGGATTAGGGTTAGGGTTAAAGGTTACTCTTAGATTTAACAGTTACACTTTGGTTTAGGGTTGAGGTTTACGGTTAGGGTAAAGATGAGGGGTTAGGGTTTGGTACAGTGTTAGGGTTAAGTGTTAGGTTTAGGGTTGAAGATTAGGATTAGGGTTAGGATTAAAGGTTAGCGTGAGAGTTAACGCTTAGGGTTAAGGTTAAGAGTTAGCGTTAGCGTTAGGGTTAGGGTTAGTTTTAGGGTTAGAGTTATGTGCCATGGTTTGTTTTAGAGGTTAGGATTAGGTTTACTGTTCACGGTTAGGGTTACGTTTAGGGGTAGCATTAGGGTTAGAGTTAGGGTTAGGGTTAAGGGATAGGATTAGGGTTAAGTGTTGAGCTTAGGGTTAGGGTTTAGTGTTAGGGTTATCGTTAAGGATTAGGGTTAGGGTCAGGGTTAAATGTTTGGGTGCGGGTAATGGTTAGGGTCAGGGTTAAGGTTTATAGATAGGGTTAGTGTTAAGGGTTACGGGTAGGTTTAGGGTTCAGGGTTTAGAGTTAGCATTAGGGCTTAAGTTTAGGATTAGGTGGTAGGTTAGATTTAGGGTTAGATCTAGGCGTTAGAGTAAGGGTTAAGAGATAGGGTTAGGTTTAATGCTTAGGATTAGGGTTAGGGTTTGGGGTTAAGTGTGAGGGGTTAGGTTTAAGGATCAAAGGTTAGGGTTATTTTTAGCTGTAGTGTTAGGTTTAGGGATAAGGGATAAGATTGGCGTAAGGGTTTTTCTTACTGTTAGGATTAAGGGTCAGGCTTAGATTAAAGGTTAAGGTTAGGGTCAGTGTTAAGGGTTAGGGTGAGGGTTAACGGTTACGGTAAAGGTTAAGCGTTAGTGTTAGGGATTAGCGATCAGGGTTTTTGGTAAGTGTTAGGGTTAGGAGTTCGTGTTTTATGAAGGGGTATGGTTAGAATTAGGATTGGGGTTAGTGTTAGGGTTAGGTTTAGGGGTTAGGCTTAGGGTAAAAGGATAGGATTAGGGTTAAGGGTTGGGATCAGGCTTAGGGTTAAAGTTTAGTGTTCAGGTTAATGTTTAGTGTTATGGTCCAGTTTAAGTGTTAGGGTGAGGGTTAACGGTTAGGATTAGGCTTAGAGGTTGGGGATATAGTGAGGGTTCAGTGTTAGGGTTAGGTTTAGGGTTCAGGGTTAGGGTTAGCTTTAGGGGTTATGGTTAGGGTTAGGTGTTAGGTTAGTGTCAGGGTTCGGTCTAGTCGTGAGGGTAAGGTTTAGGGTTTGCTTTAAGCGCTAGGGTTAGGTTTAATGTTTAGGATTAGGATTAGGGTTAAGGGTTAGGGTAAGGCTTAGGGGTTAGGGTGAAGGGTTAGGGTTTTTGTTAGGCATAGAGTTGGGGTTAGAAGTAAGGGTTACAGTCAGTGTTAGGGTTGTAGGTAGGGTTACGGTTAGGGTTAGCAGTTTAAAATTAGGGTTAGGGATTAGGTGTTACAGTTATGACTAGGAGATAGGGTTAGAATTATGGGATAGGGGTTGTTCTCGGGGAATGGGTTATGCATTAACGTTAGGATAAGAGGTTAAAGTTAGGCTCACGGTGAGGTTTACGTGTTAAGGGGAGAAATAGGAACAGGGTTGGGTGTTATGTTCAGGGTTAGGGTTATCTGTTAAAGGTATTGTTTATGCTTAGCGCACGGGCCCTGTCTGCATTAGGCGGGCGGGGGTAGTTTAGGGGGCTGGGATTGTACCCGGGAACCCACTCTATCATACTCTTGGTATGGGCCCGTGGGTTTCATGCAGGACACAGTGGTAGAGCCTCCTTTCACGCATGGCATGGGAGGATTGCAGGCTTTCTAAACTCTAAGAAAGGAAGAAGTCTTATAATTTGATTTTAGGGTTAGGTTTATGGATAGGGTTAAGGATAAATTTTAGTGTTAGTGTGAGGGCTTAGGGTTAGGGATTAGGGTTAGGGTTAAAGGTTACTCTTAGATTTAACGGTTACACTTTGGTTTAGGGTTGAGGTTTACGGTTAGGGTTAAGATGAGGGGTTAGAGTGTGGTACAGGGTTAGGGTTAAGTGTTAGGTTTAGGGTTGAAGATTAGGATTAGGGTTAGGATTAAAGGTTAGCATGAGAGTGAACGCTTAGTGTTAAGGTTAAGAGTTAGGGTTTAGGGCCGGGCGCGGTGGCTCACGCCTGTAATCCTACCACTCTGGGAGGCCGAGGTGGGTGGATCGTTTGAGCTCAGGAGTTCAAGACCAGCCTGAGCAAGAGCGAGACCCCATCTGAACTAAAAATAGAAAGAAATTATATGGACAGCTAAAAATATATATAGAAAAAAATTAGCCGGGCATGGTGGCGCATGCCTGTAGTCCCAGCTGCTCGGGAGGCTGAGACAGGAGGATTCCTTGAGCTCAGGAGTCTGAGGTTGCTGTGAGCTAGGCTGATGCCACGGCACTCACTCTATCTTGGGCAACAGAGTGAGACTCTCTCAAAAAAAAAAAAAAAAAAAAAGATTTAGGGTTTAGGGTTATGGTTAGGGTTAGGGTTAGTTTTAGGGTTAGAGTTATGTGCTATGGTTTATGTTAGAGGTTAGGGTTAGGTTTACTATTCACGGTTAGGGTTGGGTTTAGGGGTTAGCATTAGGGTTAGGGATTAGGTTTAGGGTAATGGTCTAGAGTTAATGTTGGGCTTTAGGCTCGGGGCTTAGATTCAGGGTCAGGGGTTAGCGTTGGTGGTTGGGCTTAGCTTTATTGGTCAGTTTAAGGGCACAGGACCTGGTTAATCTACGGTGAGAGGGGTGCAGTCGGAGTCACCGCGAAAGCACAACATCATTCCCTGGGCCTTGGGAGAGGACCTCCATGCAGGACTCAGGCGGAGCCTCATCTCACACATGGCATGGCTGTATTGTAGGCTTGCTTCACTCTGGGAATGGAAGTAGTGTGAGAATTAGGGTTGGGGTTGGGGTTAGGGTTTTTCGTGTTAGGGGTTAGGTTTCGAGTCAGGGTTAGGTGCTAGGGATTAGTGGTTAGGGTTAGAGTTAGTGTTAGGGGTAAGGTGTTAAGTCTGGGTTAGGGGGCCAGGGTAAGGTTTAGGGTTGGAGTTAGCGTTAGGGTTAGGGGTTAGGGTTAAGGGATAGGGTTAGGATTCAGGGTGTGGGGTAGAGGGTTAGCAGTTGGGGTTAGGCCTAGGGGTTAGGGATATTGTTAGGATTAAGGGTTAGGAGCTTGGTTCAGGTTTAAGGTTAGCATTAGGGGTTGGGGTTAGTGTTAACTGTAGGTCAGTGTTGGGGTTAGATCTCTAGGCATTAGGGTAAAGGTTAGGGTTAGGGTTAAATGTTAGGGTTATGTTTAATGGTTAGGATTGGGAATAGGGTTAAGGGTTAGGGTTAAGGTTAGGGGTTATGACTAAGGATCAACGGTCAGGGTTACTTTTAGGCGTAGGATTAGGGTAAGGGGTTAGGGTTAGTGTTAGTGTTGTTGGTCGGGTTAAGGTTAGGGTGGCGTTTCAGAATTAGGGATTATGGGTTACGGTTATAGATAGGAGGTAGGGTTATAATGACGGTATAGGGCTTGTTCTCAGGGTGTCATGCATTAACGTTAAGATATCGGGTTAAAGTTAGGGTTATGGTGAGGTTTACCTGTTAAGGTGAGCAGTAGGATCAGGGTTAGTTGTTATGTTGTGGGTTAGGCTTATGGGTGAGGGGTAGGGTTTATGCTTAGGGCACGGGCCCTGTATGCTCTAGGAGGCAAAGTTAGGTGTCTGGGATGGTCGCTGGGAACCCACTCTACCGCACGCAGTGTATGGGCCTCTGGGTTTCATGCAGGACACTGTGGCAGAGCCTCCTTTCACGCATGGCGTGGGAGGATTGCAGGCTTTCTAAACTCTAAGAAAGCAAGAAGTCTGAGATTTAGATTTAGGGTTAGGGTTATGGTTAGGGTTAAGGATGAAGTTTAGTGTTAGGGTGAGGGCTTAGGCTTAGGGATTACGGTTAGGGTTAAAGGTTACTCTTAGGTTTAACGGTTACACTTTGGTTTAGGATTGAGGTTTACGGTTAGGGTTAAGATGAGGGGTTAGGGTTTGCTACAGGGTTAGGGTTAAGTGTTAGGTTTAGGGTTGAAGATTAGGATTAGGGTTAGGATTAAAAGTTAGCGTGAGAGTTAACGCTTAGGGTTAAGGTTAAGAGTTAGGGTTTAGGGTTAGGGTTAGGGTTAGGGTTAGTTTTATGGTTAGAGTTATGTGCTATAGTTTGTGTTAGAGGTTAGGGTTAGGGTTAGGGTTAGGGTTAGGGTTTAGTGTTAGGGTTATCATTAAGGATTAGGGTTAGGGTCAGGGTTAAATGCTTGGGTGCGGGTAATGGTTAGGGTCAGGGTTAAGGTTTACGGATAGGGTTCGTGTTAAGGGTTACAGGGTAGGTTTAGGGTTCAGGGTTAGCGTTAGCATTAAGGATTAAGGTTAGGATTAGGCGGGAGGTTATATTTAGGGTTAGATCTAGGCGTTAGGGTAAGGGCTAGGGTTAGGGTTAAGAGATAGGGTTAGGTTTAATGCTTAGGATTAGGGTTAGGGTTTCGGGTTAAAGTAAGTGTTAGGGGTTAGGTTTAAGGATCAAAGGTTAGGGTTATTTTTAGCTGTAGTGTTAGGGTTAGGGATAAGGGATCCCATTAGCATTAAGGGTCTTCCTTACTGTAGGGTTAAGGGTTAGGCTTAGAGTTAAAGGTTAAGGTTAGGGTCAGTGTTAAGAATTAGGGTGAGGGTTAACGGTTAGGGTAAAGGTTAAGCGTTAGGGTTAGGGATTAGCGATTAGGGTTTTTGGTTAGTGTTAGGGTTAGCTGTTAGGAGTTGGTGTTTTATGAAGGGGTATGGTTACAATTAGGATGGGGGTTAGAGTTAGGGTGAGGTATAGGGGTTAGGTTTAGGGGTTAGTTTTAGGGTAAAAGGATAGGATTAGGGTTACGGGTTGGGCTTAGGTTTAGGGTTAAAGATTACTGCTAGGGTTAGGGATAGAGTTCAGGGTTAGCTTTAGGGGTTCTGGTTAGGGTTAGGTGTTAGGTTAGTGCCAGGGTTAGGTCTAGTCGTGAGGGCAAGGTTTAGGGTTAGCTTTAAGAGCTAGGGATAGGTTTAATGGTTAGGATTAGGATTAGGGTTAAGGGTTAGCGTAAGGCTTAGGGGTTTGGGTGAAGGGTTAGGGTTTTTGTTAGGCATAGCGTTGGGGTTAGAAGTAAGGGTTACTGTCAGTGTTAGGGTTGTAGGTAGGGTTACGGTTAGGGTTAGCGGTTTAGAATTAGGGTTAGGGATTAGGTGTCACAGTGATGACTAGGAGATAGGGTTAGAATTATGGGATAGGGGTTGTTCTCAGGAAATGGGTTATGCATTAACGTTAGGATAAGAGGTTAAAGTTAGGCGCACGGTGAGGTTTACGTGTTAAGGGGAGAAGTAGGAACAGGGTTGGGTGTTATGTTCAGGGTTAGGGTTATCTGTTAAAGGTATTGTTTATGCTTAGCGCACGGGCCCTGTCTGCATTAGGCGGGCGGGGGGAGTTTAGGGGGCTGGGATTGTACCTGGGAACGCACTCTATCATACTCTGGGTATGGGCCCGTGGGTTTCAACACATCCACACCGACCCCACAGGAAAAACAAAAAAAACACCGTAGCCTCCAGCTACTAATTATAATGCTAACTTGCAAAATTTTCCTGCATTTTTAAACAATGGAAAAATGAGGGTGAGATGATACTTAGAAGAATGGCTTCTTGTCAGTCTCCACTAACAAAAATAGGCAAAACCAAGTCAGCTACTCCTCAGCATCGTTATGTTCGTGGCAGCCACCTTGGGTTTCAGGAGGCACAAACAAACGTTATCACAATTATGGTGAAACGCTGAACACCTGCAAATAATTTTCAACGTAGTGGTTAATTGAAAAGCTCTGCGGCATACTTCTTGGAACAAGCCAGTTACCTGTTCCCACGCAAAGAGGAGTATATACAACCATGGTGGATTTCCAGCTGATGAAGTAAAGGATTATTAAAGGAACTGGATGACCATGGGGATCATCGTTAAATCTCTGAAAGAGAATCCGCCCTTTTCACCTGCCAAAAACATGCCCACTTCTCCTCTCTGGGGATAATAAAAACTAACCAGCGAACTGACAGAGGGCCTGACCCCCCCATCCACATCGACCACACACACAAAAAAATCCGTACCATCCAGCTACTAATTATAATGCTAACTTCCATAATTTCCCTGCATTTTAAAACAATGGAAAAATGGTGGTGGGATGATACTTAGAAGAATGGCTTCTTGACAGTCTCCACTAACAAAAATAGGCAACACCAAGTCAGCTACTCCTCAGCATAGTTATGTCCGTCCAAGTCTTCTTCGGTTTCAGGAGGCACAAACAAACTTTATCACAATTATGATGAAACGCTGAACACCTGCAAATAATTTTCAACGTAGTGGTTAATTGAAAAGCTCTGCTGCATACTTCTTGGAACAAGCCAGTTACCTGTTCCCACGCAAAGAGGAGTATATAGAACCATGGTGGATTTCCAGCTGATGAAGTAAAGGATTATTAAAGGAACGGGATGACCATGGGGATCATCGATAATTCTCTGAAACAGAATCCGCCCTTTTCACCTGCCAAACACATGCCCACTTCTCCTCTCTGGGGATAATAAAAACAAACCAGCGAACTGACAAGGGCCTGACCCCCCCATCCACATCGACCACACAAAAAAAAAAAACCGTACCCTCCAGCTACTAATTATAATGCTAACTTGCAAAATTTCCCCGCATTTTAAAACAATCTAAAAATGGTGGTGGGATGATACTTAGAAGAATGGCTTCTTGTCAGTCTCCACTAACAAAAATAGGCAACACCAAGTCAGCTACTCCTCAGCATAGTTATGTCCGTCGCAGCCTTCTTGGGTTTCAGGAGGCACAAACAAACGTTATCACAATTATGGTGAAACGCTGAACACCTGCAAATAATTTTCAACGTAGTGGTCAATTGAAAAGCTCTGCGGCATACTTCTTGGAACAAGCCAGTTACCTGTTCCCACGCAAAGAGGAGTATATAGAACCATGGTGGATTTCCAGCTGATGAAGTAAAGGATTATTAAAGGAACGGGATGACCATGGGGATCATCGTTAATTCTCTGAAACAGAATTCGCCCTTTTCACCTGCCAAACACATGCTCACTTCTCCTCTCTGGGGATAATAAAAACTAACCAGCGAACTGACAGAGGGCCTGACCCCCCCATCCACATCGACCACACACAAAAATAAACCGTACCCTCCAGCTACTAATTATACTGCTAACTTCCAAAATTTCCCTGCATTTTAAAACAATGGAAAAATGGTGGTGGGATGATACTTAGAAGAATGGCTTCTTGTCTGTCTCCACTAACAAAAATAGGCAACACCAAGTCAGCTACTCCTCAGCATAGTTATGTACGTCGCAGCCTTCTTGGGTTTCAGGAGGCACATGCAAACGTTATCAAAATTATGGTGATACGCTGAAAACCTGCAAATAATTTTCAACGTAGTGGTTAATTGAAAAGCTCTGCGGCATACTTCTTGGAACAAGCCAGGTACCTATGCCCACGCATGGAGGAGTATATAGAAACATGGTGGAATCAAAGCTGATGAAGCAAAGGATTCTTAAAGAAATGAGATGACCATGCGGATCGTGTTTAATTCTCTGAAACAGAATCCGCACTTTTCACCTGCCAAACACATGCCCAGTACTCTTCTCTGGGGATAATAAAAACAAACCAGCGATCTGACAGAGGGCCTGAACACCCATCCTGACCGACCCCACAAAAAAAAAAAGTACCCTCCAGCTACTAATTATAATGCCAATTTGCAAAATTTCCCTGCATTTTTAAACAATGGAGAAATGATGGTGGGATGATACTTAGAAGAATGGCTTCTTGTCAGTCTCCACTGACAAAAATAGGCAACACCAAGTCAGCTACGCCTCAGCATAGTTATGCCGTAGCAGCCATATTTGGTTTCAGTAGGCACATACACACGTTATCACAATTATGGTGAAACGCTGAAAACCTGCAAAGGATTTTCAACATACTGGTTAATTCAAAAGCTCTGAGGCATACTTCTTGGAACAAGCCAGTTTCCTGTGCCCACGCATAGAGAAGTATATAGAACCATGGTGGATTCCCAGCTCATGAAGCAAAGGATTCTTAAAGGAACGGGATTACCATGTGGATCCTGTTTAATTCTCTGAAACAGATCCGCAGTTTTCACCTGCCATACTAATACCCACTTATCCTCTCTGGGGATAATAAAAACAAACCAGCGAACTGACAGACGGCCTGACCAACACATCCACACCGACCCCACAGAAAAAAAAATAAAAAACACCGTAGCCTCCAGCTACTAATTATAATGCTAACTTGCAAAATTTTCCTGCATTTTTAAACAATGGAAAAATGAGGGTGAGATGATACTTAGAAGAATGGCTTCTTGTCAGTCTCCACTAACAAAAATAGGCAAAACCAAGTCAGCTACTCCTCAGCATCGTTATGTTCGTGGCAGCCACCTTGGGTTTCAGGAGGCACAAACAAACGTTATCACAATTATGGTGAAACGCTGAACACCTGCAAATAATTTTCAACGTAGTGGTTAATTGAAAAGCTCTGCGGCATACTTCTTGGAACAAGCCAGTTACCTGTTCCCACGCAAAGAGGAGTATATACAACCATGGTGGATTTCCAGATGATGAAGTAAAGGATTATTAAAGGAACTGGATGACCATGGGGATCATCGATAATTCTCTGAAACAGAATCCGCCCTTTTCACCTGCCAAAAACATGCCCACTTCTCCTCTCTGGGGATAATAAAAACTAACCAGCGAACTGACAGAGTGCCTGACCCCACCATCCACTTCGACCACACACACAAAAAAATCCGTACCATCCAGCTACTAATTATAATGCTAACTTGCAAAATTTCCCTGCATTTTAAAACAATGGAAAAATGGTGGTGGGATGATACTTAGAAGAATGGCTTCTTGACAGTCTCCACTAAAAAAATAGGCAACACCAAGTCAGCTACTCCTCAGCATAGTTATGTCCGTCGCAGCCACCTTGGGTTTCAGGAGGCACAAACAAACGTTATCACAATTATGGTGAAACGCTGAACACCTGCAAATAATTTTCAACGTAGTGGTTAATTGAAAAGCTCTGCGGCATACTTCTTGGAACAAGCCAGTTACCTGTTCCCACGCAAAGAGGAGTATATAGAACCATGGTGGATTTCCAGCTGATGAAGTAAAGGATTATTAAAGGAACGGGATGACCATGGGGATCATCGATAATTCTCTGAAACAGAATCCGCCCTTTTCAACTGCCAAACACATGACCACTTCTCCTCTCTGGGGATAATAAAAACTAACCAGCGAACTGACAGAGGGCCTGACCCCCCATGCACATCGACCACACACACAAAAAAAAAAAACCGTACACTCCAGCTACTAATAATAATGGTAACTTGCAAAATTTCCCTGCGTTTTAAAACAATGGAAAAATGGTGGTGGGATGATACTTAGAAGAATGGCTTCTTGTCAGTCTCCACTAACAAAAATAGGCAACACCAAGTCAGCTACTCCTCAGCATAGTTATGTCCGTCGCAGCCTTCTTGGGTTTCAGGAGGCACAAACAAACGTTATCACAATTATGGTGAAACGCTGAACACCTGCAAATAATTTTCAACGTACTGGTTAATTGAAAAGCTCTGCGGCATACTTCTTGGAACAAGCCAGTTACCTGTTCCCACGCAAAGAGGAGTATGTAGAAACATGGTGGATTTCCAGCTGATGAAGTAAAGGATTACTAAAGGAACGGGATGACCAGGGGATCATCGTTAATTCTCTGAAACAGAATCCGCCCTTTTCACCTGCCAAACACATGCCCACTTCTCCTCTCTGGGGATAATAAAAACTAACGAGGGAACTGACAGAGGGCCTGACGCCCCCATCCACATCGACCACACACAAAAAAAAACCGTACCCTCCAGCTACTAATTATAATGCTATCTTGCAAAATTTCCCTGCATTTTAAAACAATGGAAAAATGGTGGTGCGATGATACTTAGAAGAATGGCTTCTTGTCTGTCTCCACTAACAAAAATAGGCAACACCAAGTCAGCTACTCCTCAGCATAGTTATGTCCGTCGCAGCCTTCTTGGGTTTCAGGAGGCACATACAAACGTTATCAAAATTATGGTGAAACGCTGAAAACCCGCAAATAATTTTCAACGTACTGGTTAATTTGAAAACTCTCCAGCATACTTCTTGGAACAAGCCAGGTACCTGTGCCCACGCATAGAGGAGTATATAGAAACATGGTGGAATCCCAGCTGATGAAGCAAAGGATTCTTAAAAGAATGAGATGACCATGCTGATCCTGTTTAATTCTCTGAAACAGAATCCGCACTTTTCACCTGCCAAACACATGCCCACTACTCTTCTCTGGGGATAATAAAAACAAACCAGCGATCTCACAGAGGGCCTGAACACCCATCCTGACCGACCCCACAAAAAAAAAGTACCCTCCAGCTACTCATTATAATGCCAATTTGCAAAATTTCCCTGCATTTTTAAACAATGGAGAAATGATGGTGGGATGATACTTAGAAGAATGGCTTCTTGTCAGTCTCCACTGACAAAAATAGGCAACACCAAGTCAGCTACGCCTCAGCATAGTTATGTCCGTAGCAGCCATATTTGCTTTCAGTAGGCACATACACACGTTATCACAATTATGGTGAAACGCTGAAAACCTGCAAAGGATTTTCAACATATTGGTTAATTGAAAAGCTCTGAGGCATACTTCTTGGAACAAGCCAGTTTCCTGTGCCCACGCATAGAGAAGTATATAGAACCATCGTGGATTCCCAGTTCATGAAGCAAAGGATTCTTAAAGGAACGGGATTACCATGCGGATCCTGTTTCATTCTCTGAAACAGATCCGCAGTTTTCACCTGCCATACTAATACCCATTTCTCCTCTCTGGGGTTAATAAAAACAAACCAGCGAAGTGACAGAGGGCCTGACCAACACATCCACACCGACCCCACAGGAAAAAAAAAAAAAAAAAAAACACCGTAGCCTCCAGCTACTAATTATAATGCTAACTTGCAAAATTTTCCTGCATTTTTAAACAATGGAAAAATGATGGTGAGATGATACTTAGAAGAATGGATTCTTGTCAGTCTCCACTAACAAAAATAGGCAAAACCAAGTCAGCTACTCCTCAGCATAGTTATGTCCGTCGCAGCCTTCTTGGGTTTCAGGAGGCACAAACAAACGTTATCACAATTATGGTGAAACGCTGAACACCTGCAAATAATTTTCAACGTAGTGGTTAATTGAAAAGCTCTGCGGCATACTTCTTGGAACAAGCCAGTTACCTGTTCCCACGCAAAGAGGAGTATATAGAACCATGGTGGATTTCCAGCTGATGAAGTAAAGGATTATTAAAGGAACGGGATGACCATGGGAATCATCGTTAATTCTCTGAAACAGAATCCGCCCTTTTCACCTGCCAAACACATGCCCACTTCTCCTCTCTGGGGATAATAAAAACTAACCAGCGAACTGACAGAGGGCCTGACCCCCCCATCCACATCGACCACACACAAAAAAGAAACCCTACCCTCCAGCTACTAATTATAATAATAACTTGCAAAAGTTCCCTGCATTTTAAAACAATGGAAAAATGGTGGTGGGATGATTCTTAGAAGAATGGCTTCTTGTCAGTCTCCACTAACAAAAATAGGCAACACCAAGTCAGCTACTCTTCAGCATAGTTATGTCCGTCGCAGCCTTCTTGGGTTTCAGGAGGCACATACAAACGTTATCAAAATTATGGTGAGACGCTGAAAACCTGCAAATAATTTTCAACGTACTGGTTAATTTGACAACTCTCCAGCATACTTCTTGGAACAAGCCAGGTACCTGTGCCCACGCATAGAGGAGTATATAGAAACATGGTGGAATCCCAGCTGATGAAGCAAAGGATTCTTAAAGGAATGAGATGACCATGCGGAACCTGTTCAATTCTCTGAAACACAATCCGCACTTTTCACCTGCCAAACACATGCCCACTACTCTTCTCTGGGGATAATAAAAACAAACCAGCGATCTGACAGTGGGCCTGAACACCCATCCTGACGGACCCCACAAAAAAAAAAGTACCCTCCAGCTACTAATTATAATGCCAATTTGCAAAATTTCCCTGCATTTTTAAACAATGGAAAAATGGTGGTGGCATGATTCTTAGAAGAATGGCTTCTTGTCAGTCTCCACTGACAAAAACAGGCAACACCAAGTCAGCTACGCCTCAGCATAGTTATGTCCGTAGCAGCCATATTTGGTTTCAGTAGGCACATACACACGTTATCACAATTATGGTGAAACGCTGAAAACTTCCAAAGGATTTTCAACATACTGGTTAATTGAAATGCTCTGAGGCATACTTCTTGGAACAAGCCAGTTTCCTGTGCCCACACATAGAGAAGTATATAGAACCATGGTGGATTCCCAGCTCATGAAGCAAAGGATTCTTAAAGGAACGGGATTACCATGCGGATCCTGTTTCATTCTCTGAAACAGATCCGCAGTTTTCACCTGCCATACTAATACCCATTTCTCCTCTCTGGGGTTAATAAAAACAAACCAGCGAAGTGACAGAGGGCCTGACCAACACATCCACACCGACCCCACAGGAAAAAAAAAAAAAAAAAAAAACACCGTAGCCTCCAGCTACTAATTATAATGCTAACTTGCAAAATTTTCCTGCATTTTTAAACAATGGAAAAATGATGGTGAGATGATACTTAGAAGAATGGATTCTTG
Source organism: Eulemur rufifrons (assembly GCF_041146395.1). Classification (NCBI taxonomy): domain Eukaryota; kingdom Metazoa; phylum Chordata; class Mammalia; order Primates; family Lemuridae; genus Eulemur; species Eulemur rufifrons. The sequence continues at coordinate 3,095,860 of NW_027182818.1, forward strand.
TCAGTCTCCACTAACAAAAATAGGCAAAACCAAGTCAGCTACTCCTCAGCATAGTTATGTCCGTCGCAGCCTTCTTGGGTTTCAGGAGGCACAAACAAACGTTATCACAATTATGGTGAAACGCTGAACACCTGCAAATAATTTTCAACGTAGTGGTTAATTGAAAAGCTCTGCGGCATACTTCTTGGAACAAGCCAGTTACCTGTTCCCACGCAAAGAGGAGTATATAGAACCATGGTGGATTTCCAGCTGATGAAGTAAAGGATTATTAAAGGAACGGGATGACCATGGGAATCATCGTTAATTCTCTGAAACAGAATCCGCCCTTTTCACCTGCCAAACACATGCCCACTTCTCCTCTCTGGGGATAATAAAAACTAACCAGCGAACTGACAGAGGGCCTGACCCCCCCATCCACATCGACCACACACAAAAAAGAAACCCTACCCTCCAGCTACTAATTATAATAATAACTTGCAAAAGTTCCCTGCATTTTAAAACAATGGAAAAATGGTGGTGGGATGATTCTTAGAAGAATGGCTTCTTGTCAGTCTCCACTAACAAAAATAGGCAACACCAAGTCAGCTACTCTTCAGCATAGTTATGTCCGTCGCAGCCTTCTTGGGTTTCAGGAGGCACATACAAACGTTATCAAAATTATGGTGAGACGCTGAAAACCTGCAAATAATTTTCAACGTACTGGTTAATTTGACAACTCTCCAGCATACTTCTTGGAACAAGCCAGGTACCTGTGCCCACGCATAGAGGAGTATATAGAAACATGGTGGAATCCCAGCTGATGAAGCAAAGGATTCTTAAAGGAATGAGATGACCATGCGGAACCTGTTCAATTCTCTGAAACACAATCCGCACTTTTCACCTGCCAAACACATGCCCACTACTCTTCTCTGGGGATAATAAAAACAAACCAGCGATCTGACAGTGGGCCTGAACACCCATCCTGACGGACCCCACAAAAAAAAAAGTACCCTCCAGCTACTAATTATAATGCCAATTTGCAAAATTTCCCTGCATTTTTAAACAATGGAAAAATGGTGGTGGCATGATTCTTAGAAGAATGGCTTCTTGTCAGTCTCCACTGACAAAAACAGGCAACACCAAGTCAGCTACGCCTCAGCATAGTTATGTCCGTAGCAGCCATATTTGGTTTCAGTAGGCACATACACACGTTATCACAATTATGGTGAAACGCTGAAAACTTCCAAAGGATTTTCAACATACTGGTTAATTGAAATGCTCTGAGGCATACTTCTTGGAACAAGCCAGTTTCCTGTGCCCACACATAGAGAAGTATATAGAACCATGGTGGATTCCCAGCTCATGAAGCAAAGGATTCTTAAAGGAACGGGATTACCATGCGGATCCTGTTTAATTCTCTGAAACAGATCCGCAGTTTTCACCTGCCATACTAATACCCACTTCTCCTCTCTGGGGATAATAAAAACAAACCAGCGAACTGACAGAGGGCCTGACCAACACATCCACACCGACCCCACAGGAAAAAAAAAAAAAAACACCGTAGCCTCCAGCTACTAATTATAATGCTACCTTGCAAAATTTCCCTGCATTTTAAAACAATGGAAAAATGGTGGTGGGATGATACTTAGAAGAATGGCTTCTTGTCAGTCTCCACTAACAAAAATAGGCAACACCAAGTCAGCTACTCCTCAGCATAGTTATGTCCGTCGCAGCCTTCTTGGGTTTCAGGAGGCACAAACAAACGTTATCACAATTATGGTGAAACGCTGAACACCTGCAAATAATTTTCAACGTAGTGGTTAATTGAAAAGCTCTGCGGCATACTTCTTGGAACAAGCCAGTTACCTGTTCCCACGCAAAGAGGAGTATATAGAACCATGGTGGATTTCCAGCTGATGAAGTAAAGGATTATTAAAGGAACGGGATGACCATGGGGATCATCGTTAATTCTCTGAAACAGAATCCGCCCTTTTCTCCTGCCAAACACATGCCCACTTCTCCTCTCTGGTTATAATAAAAACTATCCAGCGAACTGACAGAGGGCCTGACCCCCCCATCCACATCGACCACACAAAAAAATAAACCGTACCCTCCAGCTACTAATTATAATGCTAACTTGCAAAATTTCCCTGCATTTTAAAACAATGGAAAAATGGTGGTGAGATGATACTTAGAAGAATGGCTTCTTGTCTGTCTCCACTAACAAAAATAGGCAACACCAAGTCAGCTACTCCTCAGCATAGTTATGTCCGTCGCAGCCTTCTTGGTTTTCAGGAGGCACATACAAACGTTATCAAAATTATGGTGAAACGCTGAAAACCTGCAAATAATTTTCAACGTACTGGTTAATTTGAAAACTCTCCAGCATACTTCTTGGAACAAGCCAGGTACCTGTGCCCACGCATAGAGGAGTATATAGAAACATGTTGGAATCCCAGCTGATGAAGCAAAGGATTCTTAAAGGAATGAGATGACCATGCGGATCCTGTTTAATTCTCTGAAACAGAATCCGCACTTTTCACCTGCCAAATATATGCCCACTTCTCCTCTCTGGGGATAATAAAAACAAACCAGTGAATTGACAGATGGCCTGACCAACCCATCCACACTGACCCCACAAAAAAAAAAAAAAAAGTACCCTCCAGCTACTAATTATAATGCTAACTTGCAAAATTTCCCTGCATTTTTAAACAATGGAAAAATGATGGTGGGATAATACTTAGAAGAATGGCTTCATGTCCGTCTCCACTAACAAAAATAGGCAACACGAAGTCAGCTACGCCTCAGCATACTTATGTCCTTGGCAGTCATATTGGGTTTCAGGAGACACATACAGACTTTATCACAATTATGGTGAAACGCTGAAAACCTGCAAAGGATTTTCAACATACTGGTTAATTGAAAAGCTCTGAGGCATACTTCTTGGAACAAGCCAGTTTTCTGTGCCCACGCATAGAGAAGTATATAGAACCATGGTGGATTCCCAGCTCATGAAGCAAAGGATTCTTAAAGGAACGGGATTACCATGCGGATCCTGTTTAATTCTCTGAAACAGAATCCGCACTTTTCACCTGCCAAACACATGCCCACTACTCTTCTCTGGGGATAATAAAAACAAACCAGCGATCTGACAGAGGTCCTGAATACGGGGAGTTAGCTACGCTCCCCGCAAAGAGGTTCTTTTCTCTATGTTCTTATCAGATCTCAAAGTTGACTACGCCAGTTTGCAGGGAGTTAGCTACGCTCCCTGCAAAGAGGTTTTTTCTTCCGATCAGGTCTCTCAGGCAGGGGTCATCGCAAAGGATGAAAAATATAGTAGGAAACAGAAATAAAAATATAAAGTAATGGCAATAATAATACACAGAGCCAAAGATATAGTTTATAAAGTGAAAGTTTATGAAAATAGATAAAGAAGGGTATCCGGATGGAAATATTTTACCCGCATCAAATATTTCCCCGACTGAAACTCCACACAGGTATTATATAGGGTAATACAAGCTCCGGTTGCCAAGCGCAACGGGATTTTGATACTAACAGGCAGTTTGCTTTAGGGTCAAAGTCTCCTAAAATCTACTACAGATCCTTTAACTAACTCTAACTAGGGGAACAATGGGTTATAAAATCTTCTTGGGGCAAACTTCTAAGTTTTATGATAAGGCTATTACTTTAGCAACAAACAGAGACATCTTGGCTCTGGTGATTGTGTTCTTGGAGACAGAGATGATCCCAGAAGTCAACATGGGCTGTGCTTTGTGTTAATTACTTGAACCGCATGGTTCCATCTGGGCCCGGCTTGGGCATTAGCATATCTATGTGATTAGCTCTCATCTCCGGGGGTCCACCTGTCAGCGGCACCAGCAACCTTTGGTCCTAAGGGAGGCCTGCCTTGTCTTTCAAAACAGGTGAGAACCAAAGGCCCAGTTTACAGCTGTCTCCTTGAGATGCAGCTTCTACTGACCAGCAAGACGCCCTCCTGAGGCGAGGCAGCTTTTGAACTAACACATTTATCTTTTCCTTAAGGCAAAGCCTTATTTGACTTCTGAAATCAAATCTTGTCTCCAGAAATACAGGGGGCATTTCTGCAACTCAGTATTCTTAGGCTCAACATCTCCCCCTTTTTTATTTTTTGAAGAAAGTTGATGGAGTTGGACAGCCATCACAGCGAGGAGTTGGTCTCTGGATTCTTGTCTGCTTCGGAGTTTTCTCCAGACTATAAATAAACACAAGCAAAGGATTAAAATAATGCTAAAAGTTACAATAGTGGAACTCCCATAGCTCTTAAGATGATAAAGTGGATCTGCTGACTCCAAACCAGAAGAGATGTCATCAATAATGTCAGCTTCAGAGAGCAATTTAAGTTTGTGACTGAAGGTACTTAATATTTCTTGTTGTAAATTTTTAATCCCTTCAGTCAGATTTCCTTGATTAAGTAGATGTTTTTTGATGTTTTCCCAAGGAAACCGAGTTTGATTATATATATGAGGTGTAACACAAAATTGAGTGATATTCCAATCACAACGAAGTCTAAGTTGCTTTTGTAGACTTATAACCTGGTCTCCCAACAAGGTGACTGCTTGCTGTAAGTCAGCCACTTGAGTAGCTAATTTAGAGTCAATTTGATTTTGTGTAGACCATAATTGATTTGAATCATGGTGCCAGTTTTGAACAAATTCAGTGGTCTGAACGGTCTGATGTAGAGCCACACCTGCGGTGGCCGCAGAAGCAGTGACAGCAATGATTCCCAAAATAGCTGCTATTAAGAGACCAATAAATCTTTTTGTACGTTTAAGAATGTGGTTAAGTAGTTTATCCAAAAGGAACATTGCTGGTGTTTCTTGCCAGACTCTATTCATTTTAACAGGTAACCACAGTCCTGTTCTGGCTTTGAAAATATAAAGTGTTTCTTTATAAGGGTTGAACTTTATAGAATTCTTAATACAGGTATAATAAGAACAGTTGTCACAGGTCACTAGGAAAGAAGGTTCTTTATAAACAGCATGTCCTATCATAAATAAGTAAGGCAGTCTAACACAAACTTGAATATAATGAGTAGAATTTAAATTAAAAGTCCATTCTCGGCTATTGTTTGTATCCAGTGTGTGTGCTAATCCAGGCCTGCAAAGGGTGCAAAGCAGCTGATATTTTCCACAATTGATCATGAATAGGGCCATCTAAAATATGAGGAGCTGGAGAGCTCATACCATCATTGAGCCATGTAATATGACTTTTAAGGTCAGTGTCTTTTACAGACATCGAGGTGGCAGTTTTATTCCAATGAAGCTTTTTAAAATTGTGAGAGGAGGCAGGATGTCCATAGGGACTCCAGTCTAGGACAACACCATAAGATGTGGACCCAGCAAGAATGCGCCCCGTGTGAGCTCTATAATTGTCCCATTGTACCCAAGTTTTAGGATCAGAAATTATTACTTTCTTACAAAGGGGTATATCTGTGGGTGCAATTTTAGAATGCCCAATAGTGATGTGTCTGGTTGCCAGACACTCTTACCACCATGCTCACCACGCAGATCATGGCAAGAAAAAGATTTACAGACGTTTTAGGTACAAATGTCCGGTTCAATATCTTGTCTGCTTCTTTGTATGTTCTCTTCAGCTGTCCCCACGTCATGGTCTGTGCCTGACGTGTCTTCTGCTTTTTCCCCTTGAGTTTCCACTCTGGGTTTGATTCTTCTGCTTGGAATCCAGACTGTTGGTCTGTCATCTGTCAAAACACAAGCAAAAACTCTCCCCCACACCTTTGCCCATCCTTTTTTCCATTTATTTTCTACATTATCTTTCCACCAGATAGGCTGGTGAGGGAAAGAGTCTGATTGTGGACTCCCATTCCAATGCTTTTCTATTGCTGTTAATTTATCTTCCTTATGAATATTCAAAAAATTTTAGGTAAATAAGGCTTGATTTATTCTGTCTTTGGGAGACTGTCTACCTCCCCCTTTTTGTTTTAATAACATGTTTTTTAAAGTTTGATGTGTATGTTCTATAATACCTTGTCCTTGAGGATTATAAGGAATGCCAGTAATGTGCTTGATGTCTCATTTAATATAAAAAGCTGCAAAAGAATGACTAGTGTAAGCAGGGCCATTGTCAGTTTTAATGGTGGCTGGGACTCCCTTTTATACAAAACAGGAGTGTAAACGTGAAAGTACATGTCTAACAGTTTCTCCAGAGGATGGAGTAGCCATAATAAGACTGGAATAAGTATCTACAGTAACACGTACAATACCTAACTTGCCAAATTTAGGAATATGAGTAACATCCATTTGCCATAATTCATTTGGCGAGAGACCTCGAGGATTAAGTCCTGCAGAAAATTTAAGCTGATTAATTAATTGACAAGTGGGACAATGAGAAACAATACGTTTGGCTTGATTATTAATTGTATAATTATATTGATTATTTTTAAATCAGTTAACATTTGCCATTTGCCAGATTTCTTTTTAATAACAAATATAGGAGAATTCCACGGACTGGTGGACTCCTCTATATGTCCTGCTTGTAATTGTTCTTCTCCTAATATTTGAAGAGCACCCAATTTTTCTTGGTTTAGTGGCCACTGCTCTGTCCATATAGGCTTTTGTGATATCCAATTTAAAGCCAGAGCATAATGGTGCTTTTCAGCAGCAGTGGCCGCTATCCAAAATTTGGATAGCATAAACCATGCCGAGAAGTATGTGCCTTTGGTGCCTCGAAAGTCTTAGCCCCTTGGCTCCTTTTACCCAAACCAAAACAAGGGTTATAATTCATATTTAACATAATCTGTTTAGCAGGAGCAGATGTATTAGGTATATTGATGTATGCTCCCCATTGCTGTAACAAATCTCTTCCCCACAAATTAATAGTGATGTTAGCCACGTAAGGTTTTAAAGTGGCTGTCTGTCCATCAGGACATGAACAATTTAAAATTTGTCGACTTTGAAATATGTCAGTCATCGTTCCTATTCCGGTAAGAACAGTAGGAACTTCTTGTAAAGGCCAAGCCTTTGGCCAAAAACTTTTAGAAATAATTGTAACATCAGCCCCAGTATCTACAAGTCCAACAAAAGATTTGCCATTTAACTTAATCTCTAATTGAGGTCTCTGGTCATTAATTAAAGCTTGCCAATACACTTTAGTTCCAGTGCTCCCAAAACCTCCTTGCCTTAGAACTTCTGTATATAAGGTAACAATAGAAGTTGTGCAATACGGTCTCTAGCCTGAATAAGATAATCAAAATTGGAACTCATCATTAACTGAAATTTTTCCTGAGTAATCTGAATCAACTATACCCAAATGTACTGAAATCCCTTTTAAGGTAAGAGAGCTCCGGTCAGTGATAAAAGCTCCGGAAAGTTGTTTATAATTTTTTTTTTTCCCAAAATGTCCTTTACGGACGTAATCGAGACATTTTACGACAGTTTTTTGCTTTCTGGGAATGCCTTTCCCACTGCTAGCCTCAGCCAACATTTGTATTTTAAAAGCCTCTGATTTAACTTTTCGGTGAAACCCTTTTTTTTTTTTTTTTGAGCGGCGGATGTAAAAGCCGCTAACATTTTGAATTAGTATTATTAAAAGCCAATATATGTAATATTAAATTTTTTAAGTCAGGCGGACTAACCGTTTTTTGCACATTTTGTAATCTAGTGATAAAATCTACATAAGTTTCATTAACATTTTCTTTAACATCTTACACAAGAAAACACAGACTGTTTAGGAGAAGCTATCTTCTCTTATGTTCTAATACAGCACTGTTGAATTTGAGCAATAACCTGATCATCTTTTCTAAGATCTTAGTTTGTTCTTTAAAAGTTTTTTTTTTTTTTAACAGCCTCTCTCAACGGTGGATCATGCTTCAGGGAATCATTTGCATTAGAGAGTAGCGGTTCCCAAGCTTAAAGCGGCTGACTTGAGCCGCGCAGAGAGCTCTTAAAGTGAAAGTTCTCCTTTAGAATTCTTTCTTTTTCTCTTTTCTATATTTTCTATAGACCCGAGAAGAGGGTCGGTACCTACTTTAATTGGCTTTGTCTTATCCTGGCCCAATGCAGACGGAAGGTCCCAATTGACATTCTCTTTTCTGCTAAAAACAGGCTCCAGATCTTTTACTAAGCTTATTTTAGGACGGATATCCTCCGTCTCGCTAAAAGAGAATTCTGAGTTAGAATGAAACAGCTGTAGAGCTTGAGAAATTAAAGAGCAGAGCTTTTAAATACATAGAGAAATTTAATTTATTTATTTATTTATTTATTTTCGGAGCGCTTTTCATAATGTTTTCAGCGCCAACTACTTTTGCTGCAGCTTGAACTCACCCGGAGGTGGGAACCATTCACAGTGCTTGGAAATTAAATTAACAATTTCTCGAGATTTTTCTTTTTGGCAATTACTCTAGTACTCTTTAATAAGCTCTCAACAATTCCACATACTCAGAAAAGATAGTCTTCCTCATTATTTTAATCCGGACAGAATAATAATTTACTTTGCCCTGGAGATGTTCACTTACCTCTCACTAGGTAAGACGCGCGCGCGACTTTCAATCCACTCCAGGTCCCTTGCGATGCAATTCGGGAACTCTTCGCTCGAGCAAAGCCTTTTGCCTTCAAGACCCTATCGGAGTGTCCTGCCGACTACTCCAGTTTGCGGGGAGTTAGCTACGCTCCCCGCAAAGAGGTCCTTTTTTTTTTGTTTGTTTATAAAGTGAAAGTTTATGAAAATAGATAAAGGAGGGTATCCGGATGGAAATATTTTACCCGCATCAAATATTTCCCCGACTGAAACTCCACACAGGTATTATATAGGGTACATACAGGCTCCGGTTGCCAAGGGCAACGGGATTTTGATACTAACAGGCAGTTTGCTTTAGGGTCAAAGTCTCCTAAAAGTCTACTACAGATCCTTTAACTAACTCTAACTAGGGGAACAATGGGTTATAAAATCTTCTTGGGGCAAACTTCTAAGTTTTATGATAAGGCTATTACTTTAGCAACAAACAGAGACATCTTGGCTCTGGTGATTGTGTTCTTGGAGACAGAGATGATCCCAGAAGTCAACATGGGCTGTGCTTTGTGTTAATTACTTGAACCGCATGGTTCCATCTGGGCCCGGCTTGGGCATTAGCATATCTATCTGATTAGCTCTCATCTCCGGGGGTCCACCTATCAGCAGCACCAGCAACCTTTGGTCCTAAGGGAGGCCTGCCTTGTCTTTCAAAACAGGTGAGAACCAAAAGCCCAGTTTACAGCTGTCTCCTTGAGATGCAGCTTCTACTGACCAGCAAGACGCCCTCCTGAGACGAGGCAGCTTTTGAACTAACACATTTATCTTTTCCTTAAGGCAAAGCCTTATTTGACTTCTGAAATCAAATCTTGTCTCCAGAAATACAGGGGGCATTTCTACAACTCAGTATTCGTAGGCTCAACACCTGAACACCCATCCTGACCGACCCCACAAAAAAAAAAGTACCCTCCAGCTACTAATTATAATGCCAATTTGCAAAATTTCCCTGCATTTTTAAACAATGGAGAAATGATGGTGGGATGATACTTAGAAGAATGGCTTCTTGTCAGTCTCCACTGAAAAAAATAGGCAACACCAAGTCAGCTACGGCTCAGCATAGTTATGTCCATAGCAGCCATATTTGGTTTCAGTAGGCACATACACACGTTATCACAATTATGGTGAAACGCTGAAAACCTGCAAAGGATTTTCAACATACTGGTTAATTGAAAAGCTCTGAGGCATACTTCTTGGAACAAGCCAGTTTCCTGTGCCCACACATAGAGAAGTATATAGAACCATGGTGGATTCCCAGCTGATGAAGCAAAGGATTCTTAAAGGAACGGGATTACCATGCGGATCCAGTTTAATTCTCTGAAACAGAATCCGCACTTTTCACCTGCCATACTAATACCCACTTCTCCTCTCTGGGGATAATAAAAACAAACCAGCGAACTGACAGAGGGCCTGACCAACACATCCACACCGACCCCACAGGAAAAAAAAAAAAAAAAACACCGTAGCCTCCAGCTACTAATTATAATGCTAACTTCCAAAATTTCCCTGCATTTTTAAACAATAGAAAAATGATGGTGAGATTATACTTAGAAGAATGGATTCTTGTCAGTCTCCACTAATAAAAATAGGCAAAACCAAGTCAGCTACGCCTCAGCATCGTTATGTTCGTGGCAGCCATCTTGGGTTTCAGGAGGCACAAACAAACGTTATCACAATTATGGTGAAACGCTGAACACCTGCAAATAATTTTCAACGTACCGGTTAATTGAAAAGCTCTGCGGCATACTTCTTGGAACAAGCCAGGTACCTGTGCGCACGCATGGAAGAGTATATAGAAACATGGTGGAATCCCAGCTGATGAAGCAAAGGATTCTTAAAGGAATGAGATGACCATGCGGATCCTGTTTAATTCTCTGAAACAGAATCCGCACTTTTCACCTGAAAACACATGCCCACTTCTACTCTGTGGGGATAATAGAAAGAAACCAGTGAATTGACAGATGGCCTGACCAACCCATCCACACTGACCCCACAAAAAAAAAAAAGTACCCTCCAGCTACTAATTATAATGCTAACTTGCAAAATTTCCCTGCATTTTAAAACAATGGAAAAATGATGGTGGGATGATACTTAGAAGAATGGCTTCTTGTCAGTCTCCACTAACAAAAATAGGCAACACGAAGTCAGCGACGCCTCAGCATACTTATGTCCTTGGCAGCCATATTGGGTTTCAGGAGACACATACACACGTTATCACAATTATGGTGAAACGCTGAAAACCTGCAAAGGATTTTCAACATACTGGTTAATTGAAAAGCTCTGAGGCATACTTCTTGGAACAAGCCAGTATCCTGTGCCCACGCATAGAGAAGTATATAGAACCATGGTGGATTCCCAGCTCATGAAGCAAAGGATTCTTAAAGGAACGGGATTACCATGCGGATCCTGTTTAATTCTCTGAAACAGATCCGCATTTTTCACCTGCCATACTAATACCCACTTCTCCTCTCTGGGGATAATAAAAACAAACCAGCGAACTGACAGAGGGCCTGACCAACACATCCACACCGACCCCACAGGAAAAAAAAAGAAAACACCGTAGCCTCCAGCTACTAATTATAATGCTAACTTGCAAAATTATCCTGCATTTTTAAACAAAGGAAAAATGATGGTGAGATGATACTTAGAAGAATGGATTCTTGTCAGTCTCCACTAACAAAAATAGGCTAAACCAAGTCAGCTACGCCTCAGCATAGTTATGTTCGTGGCAGCCATCTTGGGTTTCAGGAGGCACAAACAAACGTTATCACAATTATGGTGAAACGCTGAACACCTGCAAATAATTTTCAACGTACTGGTTAATTGAAAAGCTCTGCGGCATACTTCTTGGAACAAGCCAGTTACCTGTTCCCACGCAAAGAGGAGTATATAGAACTATGGTGGAATTCCAACTGATGAAGTAAAGGATTATTAAAGGAACGGGATGACCATGGGGATCATCGTTAATTCTCTGAAACAGAATCCGCCCTTTTCACCTGCCAAACACATGCCCACTTCTCCTCTCTGGGGATAATAAAAACTAACCAGCGAACTGACAGAGGGCCTGACCCCCCCATCCACATCGACCACACACACAAAAAAACCGTACCCTCCAGCTACTAATTATAATGCTAACTTGCAAAATTTCCCTGCATTTTAAAACAATGCAAAAATGGTGGTGTGATGATACTTAGAAGAATGGCTTCTTGTCAGTCTCCACTAACAAAAATAGGCAACACCAAGTCAGCTACTCCTCAGCATAGTTATGTCCGTCGCAGCCTTCTTGGGTTTCAGGAGGCACATACAAACGTTATCAAAATTATGGTGAAACACTGAAATCCTGCAAATAATTTTCAACGTAGTGGTTAATTGAAAAGCTCTGCGGCATACTTCTTGGAACAAGCCAGGTACCTGTGCCCACGCATAGAGGAGTATATAGAAACATGGTGGAATCCCAGCTGATGAAGAAAAGCATTCTTAAAGGAATGAGATGACCATGCGGATCCTGTTTAATTCTCTGAAACAGAATCCGCACTTTACACCTGCCAAACACATGCCCACTTCTCCTCTCTGGGGATAATAAAAACAAACCAGTGAATTAACAGATGGCCTGACCAACCCATCCACACTGACCCCACAAAAAAAAAAAAAAAGTACCCTCCAGCTACTAATTTTAATGCTAACTTGCAAAATTTCTCTGCATTTTTAAACAATGGAAAAATGATGGTGGGATGATACTTAGAAGAATGGCTTCTTGTCAGTCTCCACTAACAAAAATAGGCAACACGAAGTCAGCTACGCCTCAGCATACTTATGCCCTTGGCAGCCATATTGGGTTTCAGGAGACACATACACACGTTATCACAATTATGGTGAAACGCTGAAAACCTGCAAAGGATTTTCAACATACTGGTTAATTGAAAAGCTCTGAGGCATACTTCTTGGAACAAGCCAGTTTCCTGTGCCCACACATAGAGAAGTATATAGAACCATGGTGGATTCCCAGCTCATGAAGCAAAGGATTCTTAAAGGAACAGGATTACCATGCGGATCGTGTTTAATTCTCTGAAACAGATCCGCAGTTTTCACCTGCCATACTAATACCCACTTCTCCTCTCTGGGGATAATAAAAACTAACCAGCGAACTGACAGAGGGCCTGACCAACACATCCACAGCGACCACACAGGAAAAAAAAAAAAAACACCGTAGCCTCCAGCTACTAATTATAATGCTAGCTTGCAAAATTTTCCTGCATTTTTAAACAATGGAAAAATGATGGTGAGATGATACTTAGAAGAATGGTTTCTTGTCAGTCTCCACTAACAATAATAGGGAAAACCAAATCAGCTACGCCTCAGCATCGTTATATTCGTGGCAGCCATCTTGGGTTTCAGGAAGCACAAACAAACGTTATCACAATTATGGTGAAACCCTGAACATCTGCAAATAATTTTCAACGTAGTGGTTAATTGAAAAGCTCTGCAGCATACTTCTTGGAACAAGCCAGTTACCTGTTCCCACGCAAAGAGGAGTATATAGAACCATGGTGGATTTCCACCTGATGAAGTAAAGGATTATTAAAGGAACGGGATCAGCATGGGGATCATCGTTAATTCTCTGAAACAGAATCCGTCCTTTTCACCTGCCAAACACATGCCCACTTCTCCTCTCTGGGGATAATAAAAACAAACCAGCGAACATCTAGAGGGCCTTGCACCCACATCCACAGCGACCCCACGAAAAAAAAGTACCCTCCAGCTACTAATTATAATACTAACATGAAAAATTTCCCTGCATTTTAAAACAATGGAAAAATGGTGGTGGGATGATACTTAGAAGAATGGCTTCTTGTCAGTCTCCACTAACAAAAATAGGCAACACCAAGTCAGCTACTCCGCAGCATAGTTATGTCCGTCGCAGCCTTCTTGGGTTTCAGGAGGCACAAACAAACGTTATCACAATTATGGTGAAACGCTGAACACCTGCAAATAATTTTCAACGTACTGGTTAATTGAAAAGCTCTGCGGCGTACTTCTTGGAACAAGCCAGTTACTTGTTCCCACGCAAAGAGGAGTATATAGAACCATGGTGGATTTCCAGCTGATGAAGTTAAGGATTATTAAAGGAACGGGATGACCATGGGCATCATCGTTAATTCTCTGAATCAGAATCTGCCCTTTTCACCTGCCAAACACATGCCCACTTCTCCTCTCTGGGGATAATAAAAACTAACCAGCGAACTGACAGAGGGCCTGACCCCCCCGATCCACATCGACCACACACACAAAAAAACCGTACCCTCCAGCTACTAATTATAATGCTAACTTGCAAAATTTCCCTGCATTTTAAAACAATGCAAAAATGATGGTGGGATGATTCTTAGAAGAATGGCTTCTTGTCTGTCTCCACTAACAAAAATAGGCAACACCAAGTCAGCTACTCCTCAGCATAGTTATGTCCGTCGCAGCCTTCTTGGGTTTCAGGAGGCACATACAAACGTTATCAAAATTATGGTGAAACGCTGAAAACCTGCAAAGGATTTTCAACGTAGTGGTTAATTCAAAAGCTCTGCGGCATACTTCTTGGAACAAGCCAGGTACCTGTGCCCACGCATAGAGGAGTATATAGAAACATGGTGGAATCCCAGCTGATGAAGCAAAGGATTCTTAAAGGAATGAGATCACCATGCGGATCCTGTTTAATTCTCTGAAACAGAATCCGCACTTTTCACCTGCCAAACACATGCCCACTACTCTTCTCTGGCGATAATAAAAACAAACCAGCGAACTGACAGAGTGCCTGACCAACACATCCACACAGACCCCACAGGAAAAAAAAAAACACCGTAGCCTCCAGCTACTAATTATAATGCCAATTTGCAAAATTTCCCTGCATTTTTAAACAATGGAAAAGTGATGGTGAGATGATACTTAGAAGAATGGATTCTTGTCAGTCTCCACTAACAAAAATAGGCAAAACCAAATCAGCTACGCCTCAGCATCGTTATGTTCGTGGCAGCCATCTTGGGTTTCAGGAGGCACAAACAAACGTTATCACAATTATGGTGAAACGCTGAACACCTGCAAATAATTTTCAACGTAGTGGTTAATTGAAAAGCTCTGCGGCATACTTCTTGGAACAAGCCAGTTACCTGTTCCCACACAAAGAGGAGTATATAGAACCATGGTGGATTTCCAGCTGATGAAATTAAGGATTATTAAAGGAACGGGATGACCATGGGGATCATCGTTAATTCTCTGAAACACAATCCGCCCTTTTCACCTGCCAAACACATGCCCACTTCTCCTCTCTGGGGATAATAAAAACTAACCAGCGAACTGACAGAGGGCCTGACCCCCCCATCCACATCGACCACACAAAAAAAAAAAAACGTACCCTCCAGCTACTAATTATAATGCTAACTTGCAAAATTTCCCTGCATTTTAAAACAATGGAAAAATGGTGGTGGGATGATACTTAGAAGAATGGCTTCTTGTCTGTCTCCACTAACAAAAATAGGCAACACCAAGTCAGCTACTCCTCAGCATTGTTATGGCCGTCGCAGCCTTCCTGGGTTTCAGGAGGCACATACAAACGATATTAAAATTATGGTGAAACGCTGAAAACCTGCAAATAATTTTCAACGTACTGGTTAATATGAAAACTCTCCAGCATACTTCTTGGAACAAGCCAGGTACCTGTGCCCACACATAGAGGAGTATATAGAAACATGGTCGATTCCCAGCTGATGAAGCAAAGGATTCTTAAAGGAATGAGATCACCATGCGGATCCTGTTTAATTCTCTGAAACAGAATCCGCACTTTTCACCTGCCAAACACATGCCCACTACTCTTCTCTGCCGATAATAAAAACAAACCAGCGATCTGACAGAGGGCCTGAACACCCATCATGACTGACCCCACAAAAAAAAAAGTACCCTCCAGCTACTAATTATAATGCCAATTTGCAAAATTTCCCTGCATTTTTAAACAATGGGGAAATGATGGTGGGATGATACTTAGAAGAATGGCTTCTTGTCAGTCTCCACTGACAAAAATAGGCAACACCAAGTCAGCTACGCCTCAGCATAGTTATGTCAGTAGCAGCCATATTTGGTTTCATTAGGCACATACACACGTTATCACAATTATGGTTAAACGCTGAAAACCTGCAAAGGATTTTCAACATACTGGTTAATTGAAAAGCTCTGAGACATACTTCTTGTAACAAGCCAATTTACTGTGCCCATGCATAGAGAAGTATATGGAACCATGGTGGATTCCCAGCTCATGAAGCAAAGGATTCTTAAAGGAACGGGATTACCATGCGGATCCTGTTTAATTCTCTGAAACAGATCCGCAGTTTTCACCTGCCATACTAATACCCACTTCTCCTCTCTGGGGATAATAAAAACAAACCAGCGAACTGACAGAGGGCCTCACCAACACATCCACACCAACCCCACAGGAAAAAAAAAAAACAAAAAAACACCGTAGCCTCCAGCTACTAATTATAATGCTAACTTGCAAAATTTTCCTGCATTTTTAAACAATGGAAAAATGATGGTGAGATGATACTTAGAAGAATGGATTCTTGTCAGTCTCCACTAACAAAAATAGGCAACACCAAGTCAGCTACTCCTCAGCATAGTTATGCCCGTCGCAGCCTTCTTGGGTTTCAGGAGGCACAAACAAACGTTATCACAATTATGGTGAAACGATGAACACCTGCAAATAATTTTCAACGTACTGGTTAATTGAAAACCTCTGCGGCATACTTCTTGGAACAAGCCACTTACCTGTTCCCACGCAAAGAGGAGTATATAGAACCATGGTGGATTTCCAGCTGGTGAAATAAATGATTATTAAAGGAATGGGATGACCATGGGGATCATCGGTAATTCTCTGAAACAGAATCCGCCCTTTTCACCTGCCAAACACATGCCCACTTCTCCTCTCTGGGGATAATAAAAACTAACCAGCTAACTGACAAAGGGCCTGACCCCCCCATCCACATCGACCACACACACAAAAAAAAACCGTACCCTCCAGCTACTAATTATAATGCTAACTTCCAAAATTTCCCTTCATTTTTAACCAACGGAAAAATGATGGCGGCATGATACTGAGAAGAATGGCTTCTTGTCAGTCTCCACTAACAAAGATCGGCAAAACCAAGTCAGCTACGCCTCAGCATAGTTATGTCTGTGGCAGCCATCTTGGGTTTCAAGGCACATACAAACGTTGTCGCAATTATGATGTAACGCTGAACACCTGCAAATAATTTTCAATGTACTTTTTATTTGAAAATCTCTGTGGCATACTTCTTGGAACAAGCCAGTAACCTGTGGCCACCCATACGGGAGTATATAGAACCATGGTGGTTTCCCAGCTGATGAAGCAAAGGATTCTTAAAGGAAGCGGATGACCATGCGGATCCTGTTTAATTTTTGAAACAGAATCTGCACTTTTCACTTGCCAACAACATGCCCACTTCTCCTCTCTGGGGATAATAAAAACAAACGAGCGAACATCTAGAGGGCCTTGCACCCCCATCCACACCGACCCCACAAAAAAAAAAGTACCCTCCAGCTACTAATTATAATACTAACTTGCAAAATTTCCCTGCATTTTAAAACAATGCAAAAATGGTGGTGGGATGATACTTAGAAGAATGGCTACTTGTCAGTCTCCACTAACAAAAATAGGCAACACCAAGTCAGCTACTCCGCAGCATAGTTATGTCCGTCGCAGCCTTCTTGGGTTTCAGGAGGCACAAACAAACGTTATCACAATTATGGTGAAACGCTGAACACCTGCAAATAATTTTCAACGTACTGGTTAATTGAAAAGCTCTGCGGCATACTTCTTGGAACAAGCCAGTTACTTGTTCCCACGCATAGAGGAGTATATAGAACCATGGTGGATTTCCAGCTGATGAAGTTAAGGATTATTAAAGGAACGGGATGAGCATGGGGATCATCGTTAATTCTCTGAAACAGAATCCGCCCTTTTCACCTGCCAAACACATGCCCACTTCTCCTCTCTGGGGATAATAAAAACTAACCAGCGAACTGACAGAGGGCCTGCCCACCCCCCATCCACATCGACGACACACACAAAAAAACCGTACCCTCCAGCTACTAATTATAATGCTAACTTGCAAAATTTCCCTGCATTTTAAAACAATGGAAAAATGGTGGTGGGATGATACTTAGAAGAATGGCTTCTTGTCAGTCTCCACTAACAAAAATAGGCAACACCAAGTCAGCTACTCCTCAGCATAGTTATGTCCGTCGCAGCCTTCTTGGGTTTCCGGAGGCACATACAAACGTTATCACAATTATGGTGAAACGCTGAAAACCTGCAAATAATTTTCAACGTACTGGTTAATTTGTAAACTCTCCAGCATACTTCTTGGAACAAGCCAGGTACCTGTGCCCACGCATAGAGGAGTATATAGAAACATGGTGGAATCCCAGCTGATGAAGCAAAGGATTCTTAAAGGAATGAGATGACCATGCGGATCCTGTTTAATTCTCTGAAACAGAATCCGCACTTTTCACCTGCCAAACACATGCCCACTACTCTTCTCTGGGGATAATAAAAACAAACCAGCGATCTGACAGAGGGCCTGAACACCCATCCTGACCGACCCCCCAAAAAAATGTACCCTGCAGCTACTAATTATAATGCCAATTTGCAAAATTTCCCTGCATTTTTAAACAATGGAGAAATGATGGTGGGATGATACTTAGAAGAATGGCTTCTTGTCAGTCTCCACTGACAAAAATAGGCAACACCAAGTCAGCTACGCCTCAGCATAGTTATGTCCGTAGCAGCCATATTTGGTTTCAGTAGGCACATGCACACGTTATCACAACTATGGTGAAACGCTGAAAACCTGAAAAGGATTTTCAACATACTGGTTAATTGAAAAGCTCTGAGGCATACTTCTTGGAACAAGCCAGTTTACTGTGCCCACGCATAGAGAAGTATATAGAACCATGGTGGATTCCCAGCTCATGAAGCAAAGGATTCTTAAAGGAACGGGATTACCATGCTGATCCTGTTTAATTCTCTGAAACAGATCCGCAGTTTTCACCTGCCATACTAATACCCACTTCTCCTCTCTGGGGATAATAAAAACAAACCAGCGAACTGACAGAGGGCCTGACCAACACATCCACACCGACCCCATGGGAAAAAAAAAAAAAAAAAACACCGTAGCCTCCAGCTACTAATTATAATGCTAACTTGCAAAATTTTCCTGCATTTTTAAACAATGGAAAAATGATGGTGAGATGATACTTAGAAGAATGGATTCTTGTCAGTCTCCACTAACAAAAATAGGCAACACCAAGTCAGCTACTCCTCAGCATAGTTATGTCCGTCGCAGCCTTCTTGGGTTTCAGGAGGCCCAAACAAACGTTATCACAATTATGGTGAAACGCTGAACACCTGCAAATAATTTTCAACGTAGTGGTTAATTGAAAAGCTCTGCGGCATACTTCTGGAACAAGCCAGTTACCTGTTCCCACGCAAAGAGGAGTATATAGAACCATGGTGGATTTCCAGCTGATGAAGTAAAGGATTATTAAAGGAACGGGATGACCATGGGGATCATCGTTCATTCTCTGAAACAGAATCTGCCCTTTTCTCCTGCCAAACACATGCCCACTTCTCCTCTCTGGTTATAGTAAAAACTAACCAGCGAACTGACAGAGGGCCTGACCCCCCTTCCACATCGACCATACAAAAAAAAAAACCGTACCCTCCAGCTACTTATTATAATGCTAACTTGCAAAATTTCCCTGAATTTTAAAACAATGCAAAAATGGTGGTGGGATGATACTTAGAAGAATGGCTTCTTGTCTGTTTACACTAACAAAAATAGGCAACACCAAGTCAGCTACTCCTCAGCATAGTTATGTCCGTCGCAACCTTCTTGGGTTTCAGGAGGCACATACAAACGTTACCAAAATTATGGTGAAAGGCTGAAAACCTGCAAGTAATTTTCCACGTAGTGGTTAATTTGAAAACTCTCCAGCATACTTCTCGGAACAAGCCAGGTACCTGTGACCATGCATAGAGGAGTATATAGAAACATGGAGGAATCCCAGCTGATGAAGCAAAGGATTCTTAAAGGAATGAGATGACCATGCGGATCCTGTTTAATTCTCTGAAACAGAATCCGCACTTTTCACCTGCCAAAGCCATGCCCACTTCTCCTCTCTGGGGATAATAAAAACAAACCAGTGAATTGACAGATGGCCTGACCAACCCATCTACACTGACCCCACAAAAAAAAAAAGTACCCTCCAGCTACTAATTATAATGCTAACTTGCAAAATTTCCCTGCATTTTTAAACAATTGAAAAATGATGGTGGGATGATACTTAGAAGAATGGCTTCTTGTCAGTCTCCACTAACAAAAATAGGCAACACGAAGTCAGCTACACCTCAGCATACTTATGTCCTTGGCAGTCACATTGGGTTTCAGGAGACACATACACACGTTATCACAATTATGGTGAAACGCTGAAAACCTGCAAAGGATTTTCAACATACTGGTTAATTGAAAAGCTCTGAGGCATACTTCTTGGAACAAGCCAGTTTACTGTGCCCACGCATAGAGAAGTATATAGAACCATGGTGGATTCCCAGCTCATGAAGCAAAGGATTCTTAAAGGAATGGGATTACCATGCGGATCCTGTTTAATTCTCTGAAACAGATCCGCAGTTTTCACCTGCCATACTAATACCCACTTCTCCTCTCTGGGGATAATAAAAACAAGCCAGCGAACTGACAGAGGGCCTCACCAAAACATCCACACCGACCCCACAGGAAAAAAAAAAAAAAAAAAAACACCGTAGCCTCCAGCTATTAATTATAATGCTAACTTGCAAAATTTTCCTGCATTTTTAAACAATGGAAAAATGATGATGAGATGATACTTAGAAGAATGGATTCTTGTCAGTCTCCACTAACAAAAATAGGCAAAACCAAGTCAGCTACGCCTCAGCATAGTTATGTTCGTGGCAGCCATCTTGGGTTTCAGGAGGCACAAACAAAGGTTATCACAATTATGGTGAAACGCTGAACACCTGCAAATAATTTTCAACGTAGTGGTTAATTGAAAAGCTCTGCGGCATACTTCTTGGAACAAGCCAGTTACCTGTTCCCACGCAAAGAGGAGTATATAGAACCATGGTGGATTTCCAGCTGATGAAGTAAAGGATTATTAAAGGAACGGGATGAGCATGGGGATCATCGTTAATTCTCTGAAACAGAATCCGCCCTTTTCACCTGCCAAACACATGCCCACTTCTCCTCTCTGGTTATAATAAAAACTAACCAGCGAACTGACAGAGGGCCTGACCAACACATCCACATCGACCACACACACAAAAAAAAACCGTACCCTCCAGCTACTAATTATAATGCTAACTTGCAAAATTTCCCTGCATTTTAAAACAATGGAAAAATGGTGGTGGCGTGATACTTAGAAGAATGGCTTCCTGTCAGTCTGCACTAACAAAAATAGGCAACACCAAGTCAGCTACTCCTCAGCATAGTTATGTCCGTCGCAGCCTTCTTGGGTTTCAGGAGGCACAAACAAACGTTATCACAATTATGATGAAACGCTGAACACCTGCAAGTAATTTTCATCGTAGTGGTTAATTGAAAAGCTCTGCGGCATACTTCATGGAACAAGCCAGTTACCTGTTCCCACGCAAAGAGGAGTATATAGAACCATGGAGGATTTCCAGCTGATAAAGTAAAGGATTATTAAAGGAACAGGATGACCATGGGGATCATCGTTAATTCTCTGAAACAGAATCCGCCCTTTTCACCTGCCAAACAAATGCCCTCTTCTCCTCTCTGGGGTTAATAAAAACTAACCAGCGAACTGACAGACGGCCTGACCCCCCCATCCACATCGACCACACACAAAAAAAAAGCCGTACCCTCCAGCTACTAATTATAATGCTAACTTGCAAAATTTCCCTGCATTTTAAAACAATGGAAAAATGGTGGTGGGATGATACTTAGAAGAATGGCTTCTTGTCAGTCTCCACTAACAAAAATAGGCAACACCAAGTCAGCTACTCCTCAGCATAGTTATGTCCATCGCAGCCTTCTTGGGTTTCAGGAGGCACAAACAAACGTTATCACAATTATGGTGAAACGTTGAACACCTGCAAATAATTTTCAACGTAGTGGTTAATTGAAAAGCTCTGCGGCATACTTCTTGGAACAAGCCACTTACCTGTTCCGACGCAAAGAGGAGTATATAGAACCATGGTGGATTTCCAGCTGATGAAGTTAAGGATTATTAAAGGAACGGGATGACCATGGGGATCATCGTTAATTCTCTGAAACAGAATCCGCCCTTTTCACCTGCCAAACACATGCCCACTTCTCCTCTCTGGGGATAATAAGAACTAACCAGCGAACTGACAGAGGGCCTGACCCCCCCATCCACATCGACCACACACAAAAAAAACCCGTACCCTCCAGCTACTAATTATAATGCTAACTTGCAAAATTTCCCTGCATTTTAAAACAATGGAAAAATGGTGGTGGGATGATACTTAGAAGAATGGCTTCTTGTCTGTCTCCACTAACAAAAATAGGCAACACCAAGTCAGCTACTCCTCAGCATAGTTATGTCCGTCGCAGCCTTCTTGGGTTTCAGGAGGCACATACAAACGTTATCAAAATTATGGTGAAACGCTGAAAACCTGCAAATAATTTTCAACGTACTGGTTAATTTGAAAACTCTCCAGCATACTTCTTGGAACAAGCCAGGTACCTGTGCCCACGCATAGAGGAATATATAGAAACATGGTGGAATCCCAGCTGATGAAGCAAAGGTTTCTTAAAGGAATGAGATGACCATGCGGATCCTGTTTAATTCTCTGAAACAGAATCCGCACTTTTCACCTGCCAAACACATGCCCACTACACTTCTCTGGGGATAATAAAAACAAACCAGCGATCTGACAGAGGGCCTGAACACCCATCCTGACCGACTCCACAAAAAAACAAAAAGTACCCTCCAGCTACTAATTATATTGCCAATTTGCAAAATTTCCCTGCATTTTTAAACAATGGAGAAATGATGGTGGGATGATACTTAGAAGAATGGCTTCTTGTCAGTCTCCACTGACAACAATAGGCAACACCAAGTCAGCTACGCCTCAGCATAGTTATGTCCGTAGCAGCCATATTTGGTTTCAGGAGACACATACACACGTTATCACAATTATGGTGAAACGCTGAAAACCTGCAAAGGATTTTCAACATACTGGTTAATTGAAAAGCTCTGAAGCATACTTCTTGGAACAAGCCAGTATCCTGTGCCCACGCATAGAGAAGTATATAGAATCATGGTGGATTCCCAGCTCATGAAGCAAAGGATTCTTAAAGGAACGGGATTACCATGCGGATCCTGTTTAATTCTCTGAAACTGATCCACAGTTTTCACCTGCCATACTAATACCCACTTCTCCTCTCTGGGGATAATAAAAACAAACCAGCGAACTGACAGAGGGCCTGACCAACACATCCACACCGACCCCACAGGAAAAAAAAAAAAAAAACACCGTAGCCTCCAGCTACTAATTATAATGCTAACTTGCAAAATTTTCCTGCATTTTTAAACAATGGAAAAATGATGGTGAGATGATACTTAGAAGAATGGATTCTTGTCAGTCTCCACTAACAAAAATAGGCAAAAACAAGTCAGCTACGCCTCAGCATCGTTATGTTCGTGGCAGCCTTCTTGGGTTTCAGGAGGCACAAACAAACGTTATCACAATTATGGTGAAACG
This sequence comes from Eulemur rufifrons, assembly GCF_041146395.1. Lineage (NCBI taxonomy): Eukaryota > Metazoa > Chordata > Mammalia > Primates > Lemuridae > Eulemur > Eulemur rufifrons. Next base: position 3,119,243 of record NW_027182818.1, read on the forward strand.
CTGAACACCTGCAAATAATTTTCTACCTAGTGGTTAATTGAAGAGCTCTGCGGCATACTTCTTGGAACAAGCCAGTTACCTGTTCCCACGCAAACAGGAGTATATAGAACCATGGTGGATTTCCAGCTGATGAAGTAAAGGATTATTAAAGGAACGGGATGAGCATGGGGATCATCGTTAATTCTCTGAAACAGAATCCACCCTTTTCACCAGCCAAACACATGCCCACTTCTCCTCTCTGGGGATAATAAAAACTAACCAGCGAACTGACAGAGGGCCTGATCAACACATCCACATCGACCACACACAAAAAAAAACCGTACCCTCCAGCTACTAATTATAATGCTAACTTGCAAAATTTCCCTGCATTTTAAAACAATGGAAAAATGGTGGTGGGATGATACTTAGAAGAATGGCTTCTTGTCAGTCTTCACTAACAAAAATATGCAACATCAAGTCAGCTATTCCTCAGCATAGTTATGTCCGTCGCAGCCTTCTTGGGTTTCAGGAGGCACATACAAACGTTATCACAATTATGGTGAAACGCTGAACACCTGCAAATAATTTTCAACGTACTGGCTAATTGAAAAGCTCTGCGGCATACTTCTTGGAACAAGCCAGTTACCTGTTCCCACGGAAAGAGGAGTATATAGAAACATGGTGGAATCCCAGCTGATGAAGCAAAGGATTCTTAAAGGAATGAGATGACCATGCGGATCCTGTTTAATTCTCTGAAACAGAATCCGCACTTTTCACCTGCCAAACACATGCCCACTTCTCCTCTCTGGGGATAATAAAAACTAACCAGTGAACTGACAGAGGGCCTCACCCACCCATCCACACTGACCCTACAAAAAAAAAAAAAAGTACCCTCCAGCTACTAATTATAATGCTAACTTGCAAAATTTCCCTGCATTTTTAAACAATGGAAAAATGGTGGTGGGATGATACTTAGAAGAATGGCTTCTTGTCAGTCTCCACTAACAAAAATAGGCAACACGAAGTCAGCTACGCCTCAGCATACTTATGTCCTTGGCAGCCATATTGGGTTTCAGGAGACACATACAAACGTTATCAAAATTATGGTGAAACGCTGAAAACCTGCAAATAATTTTCAACGTAGTGGTTAATTGAAAAGCTCTGGGGCATACTTCTTGGAACAAGCCAGTTACCTGTGCCCACACATAGAGGAGTATATAGAACCATGGTGGATTCCCAGCTGATGAAGCAAAGGATTCTTAAAGGAATGAGATGACCATGCGGATCCTGTTTAATTCTCTGAAACAGAATCCGCACTTTTCACCTGCCAAACACATGCCCACTACTCTTCTCTGGTGATAATAAAAACAAACCAGCGATCTGACAGAGGGCCTGAACACCCATCCTGACCGAACCCACAAAAAAAAAAGTACCCTCCAGCTACTATTATATTGCCAATTTGCAAAATTTCCCTGCATTTTTAAACAATGGAGAAAGGATGGTGGGATGATACTTAGAAGAATGGCTTCTTGTCAGTCTCCACTGACAAAAATAGGCAACACCAAGTCAGCTACGCCTCAGCATAGTTAGGTAAGTAGCAGCCATATTTGCTTTCAGTAGGCACATACACACGTTATCACAATTATGGTGAATCGCTGAAAACCTGCAAAGGATTTTCAACATACTGGTTAATTGAAAAGCTCTGAGGCATACTTCTTGGAACAAGCCAGTTTCCTGTGCCCACGCATAGAGAAGTATATAGAACCATGGTGGATTCCCAGCTCATGAAGCAAAGGATTCTTAAAGGAATGGGATTACCATGTGGATCCTGTTTAATTCTGTGAAACAGATCCGCAGTTTTCACCTGCCATACTAATACCCACTTCTCCTCTCTGGGGATAATAAAAACAAACCAGCGAACTGACAGAGGGCCTGACCAACACATCCACACCGACCCCACAGGAAAAAAAAAAAAACACCGTAGCCTCCAGCTACTAATTATAATGCTAACTTGCAAAATTTTCCTGCATTTTTAAACAATGGAAAAATGATGGTGAGATTATACTTAGAAGAATGGATTCTTGTCAGTCTCCACTAATAAAAATAGGCAAAACCAAGTCAGCTACGCCTCAGCATAGTTATGTTCGTGGCAGCCTTCTTGGGTTTCAGGAGGCACAAACAAACGTTATTACAATTATGGTGAAACGCTGAACACCTGCAAATAATTTTCAACGTAGTGGTTAATTGAAAAGCTCTGCGGCATACTTCTTGGAACAAGCCAGTTACCTGTTCCCACGCAAAGAGGAGTATATAGAACCATGGTGGATTTCCAGCTGATGAAGTAAAGGATTATTAAAGGAACGGGATGAGCATGGGGATCATCGTTAATTCTCTGAAACAGAATCCGCCCTTTTCACCTGCCAAACACATGCCTACTTCTCCTCTCTGGGGATAAAAAAAACTAACCAGCGAACTGACAGAGGGCCTGACCCCCCCCATCCACATCGCCCACACACACAAAGAAAACCGTACCCTCCAGCTACTAATTATAATGCTAAGTTCCAAAATTTCCCTTCATTTTTAACCAACGGAAAAATGATGGCGGCATGATACTTAGAAGAATGGCTTCTTGTCAGTCTCCGCTAACAAAAATCGGCAAAACCAAGTCAGCTACGTCTCGGCATAGTTATGTCTGTGGCAGCCATCTTGGGTTTCAAGGCACATACAAACGTTGTCGCAATTATGATGAAACGCTGAACACCTGCAAATAATTTTCAATGTACTTTTTATTTGAAAACCTCTGTGGCATACTTCTTGGAACAAGCCAGTCACCTGTGCCCACCTATACGGGAGTATATAGAACCATGGTGGTTTCCCAGCTGATGAAGCAAAGGATTCTTAAAGGAAGCGGATGACCATGGGGATCCTGTTTAATTCTTTGAAACAGAATCCGCACTTTTCACCTGCCAACAACATGCCCACTTCTCCTCTCTGGGGATAATAAAAACAAACCAGTGAACATCTAGAGGGCCTTGCACCCTCATCCACACCGACACCACAAAAAAAAAAAAAAGTACCCTCCAGCTACTAATTATAATGCTAACTTGCACAATTTCCCTGCATTTTAAACAATGGAAAAATCATGGTGGGATTATACTTAAAAGAATGGCTTCTTGTCAGTCTCCACTGACAAAAATAGGAAACACCAAGTGAGCTACGCCTCAGCATAGTTATGTCTGTGGCAGCCGTCTTGGGTTTCAGCAGGCACATACAAACCTTATCACAATTATGGTGAAACGCTGAAAACCTGCAAATAATTTTCAACGTAGTGGTTAATTGAAAAGCTCTGCAGCATACTTCTTGGAACAAGCCAGGTACCTGTTCCCACGCATAGAGGAGTATATAGAACCATGGTGGATTCCCAGCTGATGAAGCAAAGGATTCTTTTTTTTTTTTTTTTTTTTTGTTGAGACAGAGTCTCAATTTGTTGCCCAGGCTAGAGTGAGTGCCGTGGCGTCAGCTTAGTTCACAGCAACCTCAGACTCCTCGGCTTAAACGATCCTACTGCCTCAGCCTCCCGAGTAGCTGGGACTACAGGCATGCGCCACTATGCCCGGCTAATTTTTTCTATATAGATTTTTAGTTGTCCATATAATGTCTTTCTATTTTTAGTAGAGACGGGGTCTCGCTCTTGCTCAGGCTGGTCTCGAACTCCTGACCTCGAGCGATCCACCCGCCTCGGCCTCCCAGAGTGCTAGGATTACAGGCGTGAGCCACCGCGCCCTTCCAGGATTCTTAAAGGAACGGGATGACCATGCGAATGCTGTTTAATTCTCTGAAAGAGTATCCTCACTTTTCAGCTGCCATCAAATGCCGACTTCCCCTCTCTGGGGATAATAAAAACAAACCAGCAAATTTATAGAGGGCCTGACCCCCCCATCGACACCGACCCGACGGAAAAAAAAAAAAAAAAGTACCCTCCAGCTACTAATTATAAAGCTAACTTGCAAAATTTCCCTGCATTTTTTAACAATGGAAAAATGACGGTGGGCTTATACTTAGAATGGCTTCTTGTTAGTCTCCGCTGACAAAAATAGGCAACACCAAGTCGGCTACACCTCAGCATAGTTATGTCCGTGGCAGCCATCTTGGGTTTCAGGAGGCACATACAAACGTTATTACAATTAGGGTGAAATGCTGAAAACCTGCAAATAATTTTCAACGTACTGGTTAATTGAAAAGCTCTGTGGCATACTTCTTGGAACAAGCCAGTTACCTGTGCCAACGCATAGAGGAGTATATAGAACCATGGTGGATTCCCAGCTGATGAAGCAAAGGATTCTTAAAGGAATGGGATGACCATGTGGATCCTGTTTAATTCTCTGAAATAGAATCCACACTTTTCACCTGCCAAACACATGCCCACTTGTCCTCTCTGGGGATAATAAAAGAAAACCAGCGAGCTCACAGAGGGCCTGAAACGCCCATCCACTCCTACACCACAAAAAAAAAAAAAAATACGTACCCTACATCTAATTATAATACTAACTTGCAAAATTTCCCTCCATTTTTACGAAATGGAAAAATGATGGTGGGATGATACTTAGAAGAATGTCTTCTTGTCAGTCTCCACTAACAAAAATAGGCATCAACAAGTCAGCTATGCCTCAGCATATTTATATCCGTGGCAGCCATCTTGGGTTTAAGGAGGCACATTCAAACGTTATCACAATTACGGTTAAACATGCTAAAAACCTGACAATTCTAAAAGTACTGGTTAATTCAAAAGCTCTGTCGCATACTTCTTGGAACAAGCCAGTTACCTGTGCCCATGCAAAGAGAGGTCTAGAGAACCATGGTGGATTCCCAGGTGATGAATCAAAGGATTCTTAAAGGAACAGGCTCAAAAGTGCAGATCCTCTTTCAGTCTAAGTGTGAAACAGGATCCGCACATTTTGCCTGCAACACACATTCGCCCTTCTCATCTCTAGGGATAACAAAAACAGCCCATCGGATTTACAGATGCCCTGCCCCCGGCCCCCACCACCCCACACAAAATAGTCTGCTCCAGCGACTCGTCCTTATGCTATCTGGTGAAAGATCATAAGCCTTTTAAAAAACTAGAGATAGGATGGTAGAATTATACCTAAAAGACTGGCTTATTGCCAGATTCCCATACCAAGTATTGGCAACAGCAAGTGACGTAGGCCTCAGCATAGGTTTGTCCATGGCAGCCATCTTGGGTTTAAGGAGACACAGATGAACCTTATAACAATTATAATAAAAGGTGCTGCGAAAGCTGTTAAATAATTCTCATGGTAGTAGTTATTTCAAAAGCTCTGCGGCATACTTCTTTGAACTAGCCAGTTAACTGGGCCCACGCATAGTGCGGTATAGAGAACTATGGTGGATTCCCAGCTGATGAAGCAAAGGATTCTTAAAGGAACAGGATGAACATGCGGATCCTGTTTCATACTCTGAAACAGGATCTGCACTTTTCACCTGCCAAACACATGCCCACTTCTCCTCTCTGGGGATAATAAAAAGAAACCACAGAACTGGCGGAGGGCTTGCCGCACCAGCCCCCAGACCCCACATAAAAACTTCCCGTCCAGCGACTCCTTGTTATTCTAACTGCCAAAAGGTGCTCTGACTTTTAAAATAGTGGAGAAGGATGGTGAAATGATACTTAAAAGAATGTATTCTTTCCAGTCTCCAGTACCAAGGATCGGCCACACAAAGTGAGCTCGGCCTCAGCATAGTTTTGTCCATGGCAGCCATCTCGAGACGAACCTTATGACAATTATGATGAAAGGTGCTGCAAAACCTGGCAAATAATTCTCAACGTAGTGGTTTTTTCAAAAGCTCTGTGGAATACTTCTTGGAACCCGGCAGTTTTCTGGGCCCACGCATAGAGGGGTCTAGAGAACCATGATGGATTCCCAGGTGATGAATCAAAGGATTCTTAAAGGAACAGGCTGAAAAGTGCGGATCCTGTTTCAGTCTGAGACTGAAACACTATATGCACTTTTTGCCTGCAACACACATGCCCACTTCTCCTCTCTAGGGATAATAAAAACAATCAATCGGATTGACAGATGTCCTCCCCCGCCCCCCAACACTGTACACAAAAAGGTCCCCTCCAGCGACTCATCCTTATGCTATCTGGCGAAAGGTCCTCTGCGTTTTAAAATAATGAAGATAGGATGGTGGAATTATACTTAAAATACTGGCCTTTTGCCAGACTCCCATACCAATTATTGGCAACAGGAAGTGACCTAGGTGTCAGCATAGGTTTGTCCGTGGCTGCCATCTAGGGTTTTAGGAAGCACAGATGAACCTTATCAAAATTATGGTAAAAGTGCTGGAAAAGCTGGCAAATAATTTCCATAGTAGTGGTTATTTCAAAAGCTCTGAGGAAAACTTCTTGGAACCAGGCAGTTTTCTGTGTGCACTAAAAGAGGGGTCTAGAGAACCATGGTGGATTCCCAGCTGATGAAGCAAAGGATTCTTAATGGAACGGGGTGAAAAGTGCAGATCCTGTGTCTGTCTAAGACTGAAACAGGACGCACACTTTTCACCTGCCACACACATGCCCACTTTTCCTCTCTGGGGATAATAAAAACAAACCAGCGAACTGACAAAGGGCCTGCCCCCCTTCCACCCACGCAGATCCCCCCCAAAAAAATTCCCCTCCAGCTACTAATTATTATGCTAACTTGCAAAATTTCCCTGCATTTTTAAACAATGGAGAAAGGACGGTGGAGTGATACTTAGAAGAATGGCTTCTTGTCAGTCTCCACTAACAAAAATAGGCAACACCAAGTCAGCTACGCCTCAGCATAGTTATGCCCGTGGCAGCCATGTTGGGTTTAAGGAGGCACATACAAACTTTATCATAATTATGGTGAAACGTGCTGAAAACCCGGCAAATAATTCTCAACGTACTGTTTAATTCAAAAGCTCTGTGGCATACTTCTTGGAAGAAGCCAGTTACCTGGGCCCACGCATAGAGGGGTCTAGAGAACCATGGTGGATTCCAAGGTGATGAATCTAAGGATTCTTAAAGGAACAGGCTGAAAAGTGCAGATCCTGACTGAAACAGGATTCTGACTTTTTGCCTGCAACACACATGCCCACTTCTCCTCTCTAGGGATAACAAAAACAACCCATCGGATTGACAGATGGCCTGCCCCCGCCCCCCACCACCCCACACAAAATCGTGCCCTCCAGCGACTGATCCTTATGCTATCTGGCAATACGTCCTCTGCCTTTTAAAATAATGGAGATAGAATGGTGGAATTATACCTAAAAGACTGGCTTATTGCCAGACTCCCATACCAAGTATTCGCAACAGCAAGTCACCTAGGCCTCAGCACACGTTTGTCCCTGGCAGCCATCTTGGGTTTAAGGAGGTACAGATGAACCTTATCACAATTATGGTGAAAGGTGCTGCAAAAGCGGTCAAGTAATTCTCATGGTAGTGGTTACTTGAAAAGCTCTGCGGCATAATTCTTTGAACTAGCCAGTTAACTGGGCCCACGCATAGAGCAGTCTAGAGGCCCATGGTGGATTCCCAGCTGATGAAGCAAGGGATTCTTAATGGAACGGGGTGAAAAGTGCGGTTTCTGTTTCAGTCTAAGACAGAAACGGGATCCGAACTTTTCACCTGCCACACACATGCCCACTTCTCCGGTCTGGGGAAAATAAAAACAATCCAGCGAACTGACAGAGGGCCTGCGCCCCCCACCCACACCGACCCCACAAATAAAAATGTCCCCTCCAGCTACTAATTATTATGCTAACTTGCAAAGGTTTCCGTGCATTTTAAAATAATGGGGAAAGTATGGTGGAATGATACTTAAAAGAATGGCCTCCTTCCAGCCTCCAGTAACAAGTGTCGTGAAATCCAAGTGACCTAGGCCTCAGCATAGTTTTCTCCGTGGCAGCCATCTTGTGTTTAAGGAGGCACAGACGATCCTTATCACAATTATGGTGATATGTGCTGCAGAAACTGGCAAATAATTCTACACGTAGTGTTTATCTCAAAAGCTGTGCAGCATACATCTTGGTACAGGCCAGTTCATGGGCCCATGCATGGAGGGTTCTAAGGAACCATGGTGGATTCCCAGCTGATGAATCAAAGGATTTTTAATGGAACCAGCTGAAAAGTGCGGATACTGTTTCAGTCTAACTGAAACAGGATCCGCACATTTCACCTGCCACAAATATATCCACTTCCCTGTCTGGGCATAATAAACACAAACAACCAGACTGACAGAGGGACTGTCCCCCAAACCACCCCGATCCCACCCAAAAACATCCCCTCCGTTGACTCATCCTTATGCTAACTGCCGAAAGTTGCTCACCTTTTAATATAAGGGAGAAAGGATGGTGCAATGATAATTAAAAGACTGGATTCTTGTCAGACTCCCGTACCAAGTATTGGCAACACCAAGCGAGAGAACCCTCAGTATAGGTTTGTCCATGGAAGCCATCTAGGGTTTAAGGAAGCACAAATGAACCTTATCAAAATTATGGTAAAAGTGCTGGAAAAGCTGGCAAATAATTTCCATGGTAGTGGTTATTTCAAATGCTCTGTGGCATACTTCTTTGAACTAGCCTGTTAAGTGGGCCCACACATAGTGGGGTGTAGAGAACTATGGTGGATTCCCAGCTGATGAAGCAAAGGATTCTTAAAGGAACAGGATGAAAAGTGCCGATCCTGTATCAGTCTAAGACTGAAACAGGATCCACACTTTTCACTTGCCACACACATGTCCACTTCTCCTCTCCGGGGATAATAAAAACAAACCACTGGACTGACAGAGGGCCTGGCTCTGCCTCTCCCACCCCACACAAAAACGTTTCCTCCAGTGACTCATCCTTAAGCTAAATGGCAATAGGTGCTCTGCCTTTTAAAATAGTTGTGAAAGGAAGGTGGAATGATACTTAAAGGAATGGCTTCTTGCCACGGACCAGTACCAATTATCGGCAACTCCAAGGGAGATTGGCCTAACCGTAGTTTTTTCTGTGGAAGCCAGCTTGGGTTTCAGGATGCACTGCCTAACCTTTTCACAATCATTGTGAAAGTTGCTGCAAAAACTGGCAAATAATACTCAATGTAGTGGTTATTTCCAAAGCTCTGCGGCATACTTCTTGGAACTAGCCAGTTACCTGGGCCCACGCTCAGGGAGGTCTAGAGAACCATGGTGGATTCCCAACTGATGAATTAAAGGATTCCAAAAGGAACAGGCTCAAAAGTGGAGATACTGTTTGAGACTGAAACAGGATCCAAAGTTTTCACCTGCCACATACATGCCCGCTTCTCCTCTCTGGGAATAATAAAAACAAACCACCGGACTGACAGAGGGCCTGCCCTCCCACACACAGCCAACCCCACACAAAAAGCCGCTCCAGTGACTCATCTTTATGCTAACTGGCTAAAGGTGCACTGCCTTTTAAAATAATGGAGAAAAGACGGTGGAATTGTACTTAAAAAAAATGGCTTCTTGCCAGGCTCCAGTAAAATGTATCGGTACACCAAGGGAGCTAGGCCTCAGCATAGTTTTGTCCGTGGCAGCCTGCTTGGGTTTAAGGAGGCACAGATGAACCTTATCACAATTATGGTCAAAGGTGCTGCAAAAACTGGCAAACAATTCTCAACGTAGTGGTTATTTCAAAAGCTCTACGGCATACATCTTGGAACTAGCCAGTTACCTGGGCCCACACATAGAGGGGTCTCGACAGCCATGGTGGATTCCCAGCTGATGAATCAAAGGATTCGTAAAGGAACTGGCTGAAAAGTGCGGATCCTGTTTCAGTCTAAGACTGAAACAGGATCCGTACTTTTCACCTGCCACACACATGCCCACCTCTCCTCTTTGGGCATAATAAAGACAAACCACCAGACAGACAGAGAGCCTTCCCCTCAATGCACCACCCGACCCCACTCAAAAACGTCCCCTCCAGCAACTCATTCTTATGATAACTGGAAAAAGGTGTTCTGCCTTTTAAAATGATGGAGAAAGGATGGTGGAATGACTCTTAATAGCATGGCTTCTTGCCAGGCTCCAGTACCAACTATCGGCAACACCAAGTGAACTAGGCCTCAGCATAGTTTTGTCTGCCCCAGCCATCTTGGGTTGAAGGAGGCACGGACGAACCTTATCACAATTATGGTGAAAGGTGGTGCAAAAACTAGCAAATAATTCTCAACGTAGTGGTTATTTCAAAAGCTCTGTGGCATACTTCTTGGAACTAGCCAGTTACCTGGGCCCACGCATAGAGGTCTTTAAAGAACCATGGTGTATTCCCAGCTGATGAATCAAACGATTCTTTTTTGTTTGTTTGTTTGTTTGTTAGCTCATTATGGGGGTACAAAAGATCAGGCTATATACATTCCCCATGCCTCCCCTTTCCCCCGATTCTGAGCTTCAATTTTGTCCATTCGCTAGTCAGTGCACATCACATTCATCATGTAGGTGTGCACCCCTCCTCTCCCCCACCCCATCCCCCCCAGTTAGAACTTGAAGGGTGTCCATTCCCCAGGCAGTGCACATCACATTCATCAAGTAGGTATACACCCATCCCTTCCACCCGGCCCCAACCTCTGTCCGATACCCAATTGGTGTTGTTCCCAAATGTGCACTCAGGGAAACCAATTTGCTGGTGAGTACATGTGGTGCTTATTTTTCCATTCTTGGGATACTTCACTTAATAGAATGGGATCCAGCTCTCTCCAGGAGAACCAAAGAGATGCCATATCGCCATTATTTCTAATAGCTGAGTAATATTCCATGGTATACATATACCACATTTTGCTAATCCATTCATGAATTGATGGGCATTTGGGTTGTTTCCACATCTTTGTGATTGTGAATTGTGCTGCTATAATCATTCAGGTGCAGGTGTCTTTTTTATAGAATGACTTTTGTTCTTCTGGGTAGATGTCCAATAATGGAATTGCTGGATCGAATGGTAGGTCTACTTGAATCTGTTTAAGGTATCTCCACATTGCTTTCCACAGGGGCTGCACTAGTTTACAGTCCCACCAGCAGTGTATGAATGTACCTATCTCCCCACACCCATACCAACATGTATAGTTTTGGGACTTTTTGATAAAGGCCATTCCCACTGGAGTTAAGTGATATCTCATTGTGGTTTTGATTTGCATTTCCCTGATGATTAGAGATGTTGAACACTTTTTCATATGTTTGTTAGCCATTTTTATATCTTCTTTTGAAAAATTTCTATTTATGTCCTTTGCCCACTTTTTGATAGGGTTGTTTGATTTTTTCCTACTGATTTTCCTGAGTTCTAAATAGATTCTTGTTATCAGTCCTTTATCTGATGTGTAGTATGCGAAAATTTTTCCCATTCTGTAGGTTGTCCATTTACTCTCGTGACTATTTCTTTGGCTGTGCAGAAGCTTTTTAATTTGATCAGGTCCCATTTATTTATTTTTGTTGTTGCTGTGATTGCTTTAGGGGTCTTCTTCATAAATTCTTTGCCTAGGCCAATGTCTGTAAGAGTCTTTCCTACATTTTCTTCTAGAATTCTAATAGTTTCTGACCTTAGGTTTAAGTCTGTTAACCACTGTGATTTGATTTTTGTGAGGGGTGAGAGTTATGTGTCCTGTTTTAGTCTTCTACATGTGGACATCCAGTTTTCCTAGCACCATTTATTAAATAAGGAATCTTTTCCCCAGAGTATGTTTTTGTCTGCTTTGTCAAAGATTAGATGGCTATATGAGGATGGTTTTATATTGGGATTTTCTGTTCTGTTCCACTGGTCTGTGTCCCTGCACTTGTGCCAGTACCAGGCTGTTTTAAGAACCACAGCCTTGTAGTATAGTTTGAAGTCTGGCAAATTAATACTTCCCATTTTGTTTTTGTTGTTTAAGATTGCTTTTGCTAAACGGGGTCTTCCCTGGTTCCATACAAAGCGTAAAATTATTTTTCCTATGTCTGTGAAAAAAGATGTTGGTAATTTAATAAGGATTGCATTGAATCTGTAGATAACTTTGGGCAGTATAGACATTTTAACAATGTTGATTCTACCGATCCATGAGCATGGTATGGTTTTCCACCTATTTACATGTTCTGCAATTTCCTTCCTCAGTGTTTCATAGTTCTCCCTATAGAGGTCCTTTACCTCCTTAGTTAAATAAATTCCTAGGTATTTTATTTTCTTTGTTGCTATTTTGAAGGGTATTGAGTCCTTAATTTGGTTTTCCATTTGACTGTTATTGGCATATATGAATGCCTCTGATTTGTGTGTATTGATTTTGTATCCTGAGACTTTACTGAATTCATTGATCAATTCCAGGAGTCTCTTGGTTGAAACCTTGGGGTTTTCTAGATATAACATCATATCATCAGCAAAGAGTGAGAGTTTGATCTCTTCTGTCCCTATTTCAACTCCCTTGATTCTGCTCTCTTGCCTGATAGCTCTTGCAAGGACTTCCAATACTATGTAGAAAAGTAATGGGGACAGTGGTAAGCCTTGTCTGGTTCCAGTTTGAAGTGGCAATGCTTTCAGTTTTTCCCCATTCAGTATGATGTTGGCTGAGGGTTTGTCGTATATGGCTTGTATCATTTTTATATAGGCCCCATCTATGCCTATTTTGTTAAGTGTTCTTATCATAAAAGGGTGTTGAATTTTGTCAAATGCTTTCTCTGCATCTATTGAGAGGATCATCTGATCTTTATTTTTGCTTCTATTTATGTGATGAATTACATTCCCATATGTCAAACCATCCCTGCATCTCTGGGATGAAGCCCACTTGGTCGTGATGGATTATTTCTTTGATAAGCACTTGGATTCGATTTGTTAGAATTTTATTGAGAATTTTTGCATCTATATTCATAAGAGAAATTGGTCTATAGTTCTCTGTTTTAGTTGCATCCTTTCCTGGATTTGGTATCAGGATTATGTTGGCTTGGTAAAAAGTGTTGGGGAGAATCCCATCCTTCTCTATATTGGAGAATAGTTTATGTACGATGGGCACCAGTTCTTCTTTGTAGGTATGGTAGAATTCAGGTGTGAACCCATCTGGTCCAGGGCTTTTCTTTTTGGGAAGGTTTTTTATTGCTGTTTCAATTTCAGATCTAGATATCGGTCTATTCAGGAATTCTATTTCTTCCTGGTTGAGCCTGGGAAGGCTGTGTGTTTATAAGAATTTGTCCATTTCCTCCAGGTTTTCTAATTTGTGTGCATAAAGATTTTTGTAGAATTCATAGATGATATCATGTATCTCTGTGGCATCAGTCGTGATTACTCCTTTCGTGTTCCTGATCGAGGTTATAAGAGATTTTTCTTTTCTGCTCTTGGTTAGTTTAGCCAGAAGTGTGTCAATTTTGTTTATTTTTTCAAAGAACCAACTTTTGGTTTTATTAATCTCCGTTATGGTTTGATTTAATCTCCCTTATGCTCCCTTATGGTCCTTTTCATTTAGTTCTGATTTAATCTTAATAATTTCCTTCTGCTGGGTTTGGGTTTGGTCTCTTCTTTCTTCTCCAGCTCTTTGAGTCTATTCATTAGATTGTCTATTTGTAAGTCTTCTGTCTTTTTGGTATAGGCATTTATGGAAATAAATTTTCCTCTCAGGACTGCTTTAGCTGTGTCCCACAGATTTTGATAAGTTGTATCTCCTTTGTCGTTTAATTCAAAGAATCTTTTGATTTCTGACTTGATTTCTTCATTTATAAAATGATTGTTCAGGAGAAGGTTATTTAGCTTCCATGACTTTGAGTAGAAATGAAGATTTCTGTTAGGGTTCATTGTTACTTTTATTCCACTGTGATCCGAGAAGCTGCATGGTATTATTTCTATATTTTTAAATTTTTTAAGACATTCTTTATGTCCTAAGATATGGTCAATCTTGGAGAATGTCCCATGAGCTGATGAGAAGAACTTATATTCAGTGGTATTTGGGTAGAATGTCCTGTAGATGTCAGTCAGGCCCATTTGTTCTAGCATTCTATTTACGTCCAATATTTCTTTGTTTATTTTTTGTTTGGAGGATCTGTCTTGAACTGTCAGTGGCGTGTTAAAATCTCTGGCTACTAAAGTGTTGTTATCTATCATTTGGTTCAGATCAAGTAGGGTTTGCTTTATGAATCTGGGTGCACCTAGATCGGGTGCATATATGTTAAGTATAGTTATGTCTTCTTGTTGAATTGTACCCTTCACCAGTATATAGTAACCATCTTTGTGTTTCTTTACTTTTGTTGATTTAAAAACTACGTTATCGGAGATTAGAACTGCCACGCCAGCTTTCTTTTGGGTTCCATTTGCTTGGAATATTGATTTCCACCCTTTTATTTTCAGTCTAAATGCATCCTTGCAGGTTAGATGAGTTTCCTGAAGACAGAAGATACTTGGCTTATATCTTTTTTATCCATTGGGCCAGTCCATGTCTCTTGAGTGGGGAATTCAATCCATTCACATTTAATGAGAGAACTGATAAGCGAGACAGATTGCTGTTCCTCATGTTGGGTTGAATTTCATTGATCTGTTTTCTCTCTTGAGCCATTATGATAACTGTGTTTTCATATTTATCTCTTGATTAGTGTTACATTCGAGGGTCCTTCTTGTGCTGGACCACGTGTAACTCTGTTTTGAATACTTCTTGGAAAGCTGCTCTTGTCTTGGTGAATTCTCTGAGTTTTTGTTTATCTGAGAATGTCTTAATTTCACCTTCATATATAAAACTGAGCTTATCTGGGTACAGGATTCTAGGCTGGGCATTATTCTGTTTCAGAAGAGTGAGAATGGGGCTCCAATCTCTTCTTGCTTGTAAGGTTTCAGTTGAGAAATCTGGCGTGATTCGGATGGGCTTTCCTTTGTATGTTACTTGTTTCTTTCTCCTTACAGATTGAAGAAGGGCCTCGTTAGTGGATATTTTGGTCAGTCTGATAACTACATGACGTGGTGTCTTCCTATTTGGTATGAATCTCTCAGAGGTTCTTTGAGCTTCTTGAACCTGTGTATCTAGAGATTTGGCAAGGCCTGGGAAATTTTCCTCAATTATATCTTCAGATACTTTATTCAACCCTTGCTTATTGTCTTCTTCACCCTCAGGAATGCCGATAACTCTCACGTTAGGCTTCTTCACATAATCCCACATTTCTTGTAGACTATGATTATTTCTCATGTTTCTTTGTTTTAACTCTGTGACTGCCTTATTTAATTGGAAAGTGTTATCTTCGATCTCTGAGATTCTTTCTTCTGTTTGATCTACCCTGCTCTTGAGACTTTCCACTGTGTTTTGTAGCTCCTTGAATAAATTTTTCATTTCCAGGAGTTCAGTTTGATTTTTCTTCAGTATTTCAATTTCTTTGGTGAATTTTTCTTCCAAGTCCTGGATCTTTTTTGTGGTTTCTTTGTGTTGATTATCCATTTTTTCTTGCATAATGTTCAGCGTATTTATGATCCATGTTTGAAATTCTTCCTGTGACATG
Organism: Eulemur rufifrons; assembly: GCF_041146395.1. NCBI lineage: Eukaryota > Metazoa > Chordata > Mammalia > Primates > Lemuridae > Eulemur > Eulemur rufifrons. Next base: position 3,134,689 of record NW_027182818.1, read on the forward strand.
TTGCTATTTGGAATCTGCTTTGTGTTAATTGGTGGAGAACTAGTAATCCTCTTTGAGGGCATGGTTTCAGCTTGATTCTTTATACTCCTAGAGTTCCTTCGCTGAGCCCTTCCCATCTGAATGAATCCTTAAGATCCCTTCTTTCAGCTTTAGTCTGGATAGGGGCACACTGTGAGTGCCAGGTAAGCTGCCTCCTCTGTCACTAGGGGGAGCCCTTCACATATTGTTCAGGATTTTGCTAGCTTCGCTGGGGGGGCTGCCCCTCTTCCTCTCCCGAGGTGGCTTCTGTCTCTCTCTGTGAGAAAGACAGTGGATAGGGAGAGTGGAGCGGTGCCCTCATTCGCCCAACGCCCCAGCCACTGCAGTTCCCGTGGGCGATGGTCTGCCCCACCCCAATGTCTGCAAGGTCCACGCTCTACCCTCTCGTGACTGGGGAACCACTCAGTGTTCACACAAAGGTGGAGCTCCTAGTCAGGGTCCGTGGACTAGGGAAGGGAGCCGCCCAGGGAGCCGCCCGGTACCCAATCGCTCCTCAGCGTTTAGGCTGTGGACCCCGACAATGGCGGCCGCCCGTCTGCAGATCACTGTCACTGGGGTTGAATGCTCAGGGACCGGCAGAGGCCAGAGGAGCCGGGGACCGGGAGAATCCAGCTGCCCACCTATACGAGGCAGTTTGGCATCTGCTAGAGCCGGGACCAAAGCAGCCCCACCGCCCGCGTATAGGAGACAGTTGCTAGGTGCGTCAGCTGCGCACAGCACTCCAGGGTCCAAAATGCCTCCTGCCAATGTCTCCTCTCTGCAGAGCCCCACATCTCCCGTGGCGATTCTGCACCGACTTCAGGCAGATCCTCAATTGAGTGGGTGTGGAGGTCAGAGGGGGAACAAGATGCTTTCCTGTGGGGCTGAACCCACCCCACTCTCTGGTGAGGTGGGTACAGCTGTCCCGTGCTCCCTTCTCTATTGGCCATCCCGCACTCTCCAGATTTTGGTGATTTATTTCCCTAATCACCTCAGTCTTTTCTTGCTCTCTCTCTCTGTCCCACGCTGATTCTCCATGGATTCACACCACCGTTCTTGTGGGGAAGTGAACCTCTAGGGTTGTGGGCAGTGGGAGACCCATGCCTTCCACTCCAGGAGCACGAATCCAGGAGGTCACCACCATTCCACCATCATTGAGAGTGAATCAAAGGAGTCTTAAAGGAACGGGCTGAAAAGTGCGGATCCTGTTTCAGTCTAAGTCTGAAACAGGATCCGCACTTTTCACCTGCCACACACATGCCCACTTCTCCTCTCTGGGCATAATAAAAACAAACCACTGGACTGACAGAGGGCTTGCCCCCCCACACACACCACACGACCCCACACAAAAACGTCCCCTCCAGTGACTCATTCTTATGCTAACTGGCAAACGGTGCTATGCCTTTTAAAATAATGGAAAAAGGATGGTGGAATGATACTTGAAAGACTGGTTTTATTCCACGCTCCCGTACCAAGTATCGGCAACACCAAGTGAGCTAGGCCTCAGCATAGTTTTTTCCCTGGCAGCCATCTTGGGATTAAGGAGGCAGAGAAGTACCTTGTCACAATTATGGTGAAAGGTGCTGCAAAAACTGGCAAATAATTCTCCACGTAGTGGTTATTTCAAAAGCTCTATGGCATACTTCTTGGAACCAGCTAGTTACCTGGGGCCACGCATAGAGGGTTATAGAGAACCATGGTGGATTCACGGAAGAAGAGTCAAATGATTCTTAAAGGAACGGGCAGAAAATGTGGATCCTGTTTCAGTCTAAGACTAAAACAGGATCCGCACTTTTCACCTGCTGCACACATGCCAACTTCTCCTCTCTGAGGATTAGAAAAAAAAACACTGGACTGGCAGAGCGCCTGCCCCCTCACACACCACCTGACCCCACACAACAACGTGCCCTCCAGCAACTCATTTGCTAACTGGCAAAAGGTGCTCTGCCTTTTAAAACAATGGAAAAAGGTTGGTGGAATGATACTTAAAAGACTGGCTTCTTGCCAGGCTCCAGTACCAAGTATAGGCAATACCAAGTGAGGTAGGCCTCAGCATGGTTTTGTCCATGGCAGCCAGCTTGGTTTAAGGAGGCAGAGACGAACCTTGTCACAATTATGGTGAAAGGTGCTGCAAAAACTGGCAAATAATTCTCCACGTAGTGGTTATTTCAAAAGCTCTGCAGCATAATTCTTGGAAGTATCCAGTTAAAGGGTCCCACGCATTGAGGGGTCCAGAGAACCATGGTAGATTGCCAGGTGATGAATCAAAGGATTCTTAAAGAAACGGGCTGAAAACTGCTGATCCTCTTTCACCCTAAGACTGAAAGAGGATCAGCACTTTTCACCTGCCACACACATGCCCACTTCTCCTCTCTGGGCCTAATAAAAACAAACCGCCAGACTGAAAGATGCCCTGACCCCCAAACACCACCCGACCCCACAAAAAAAGTCCCTTCCAGCGACTCATTCTTATGCTAACTGCCAAAAGGTGCTCTGCCATTTAAAATAGTGGAGAAAGGATCATGGAATGATACTTAAAAAACTGGCTTCTTGCCAGGGTCCAGTACCAAGTATTGGCAACACCAAGTGAGCTATGCCTCAGCATAGTGTTTTCCATGGCAGCCATCTTGTGTTTAAGGATGCAGAGGCGAATCTTAACACAATTATTGTGAAAGGTGCTGCAAAAACTGGCAAATAATTCTCACCGTAGTAGTTATTTCAAAAGCTCTGCGGTATACTTCTTGGAACCAGCCAGTTTACTGGGTGCACTCATAGAGGGGTCTATAGAACCTTG